>NC_086111.1:69421402-69583902 GCF_963921235.1 Mobula hypostoma
CAACTTTCACCCTGCCCTCAAGTTTACCTGGTCCATTTCCGACACCTCCCTCCCCTTTCTAGATCTTTCTGTCTCTGTCTCTGGAGACAGCTTATCCACTGATGTCTACTATAAGCCTACTGACTCTCACAGCTATCTGGACTATTCCTCTTCTCACCCTGTCTCTTGCAAAAACGCCATCCCCTTCTCGCAATTCCTCCGTCTCCGCCGCATCTGCTCTCAGGATGAGGCTTTTCATTCTAGGACGAGGGAGATGTCTTCATTTTTTAAAGAAAGGGGCTTCCCTTCCTCCACTATCAACTCTGCTCTTAAACGCATCTCCCCCATTTCACGTACATCTGCTCTCACTCCATCCTCCCACCACCCCACTAGGAATAGGGTTCCCCTGGTCCTCACCTACCACCCCACCAGCCTCCGGGTCCTACATATTATTCTCCGTAACTTCCGCCACCTCCAACGGGATCCCACCACTAAGCACATCTTTCCCTCCCCCCTCTGCATTCCGCAGGGATCGCTCCCTACACAACTCCCTTGTCCATTCGTCCCCCCCATCCCTCCCCACTGATCTCCCTCCTGGCACTTATCCGTGTAAGCGGAACAAGTGCTACACATGCCCTTACACTTCCTCCCTTACCACCATTCAGGGCCCCAAACAGTCCTTCCAGGTGAGGCATCACTTCACCTGTGAGTCGACTGGGGTGATATACTGCGTCCGGTGCTCCCGATGTGGCCTTTTATATATTGGTGAGACCCGACGCAGACTGGGAGACCGCTTTGCTGAACATCTACGCTCTGTCCGCCAGAGAAAGCAGGATCTCCCAGTGGCCACACATTTTAATTCCACATCCCATTCCCATTCTGACATGTCTATCCACGGCCTCCTCTACTGTAAAGATGAAGCCACACTCAGGTTGGAGGAACAACACCTTATATTCCGTCTGGGTAGCCTCCAACCTGATGGCATGAACATTGACTTCTCTAACTTCCGCTAGGCCCCACCTCCCCCTCGTACCCCATCCGTTATTTATTTTTATACACACATTCTTTCTCTCACTCTCCTTTTTCTCCCTCTGTCCCTCTGAATATACCTCTTGCCCATCCTCTGGGTCACCCCCCCCCCGTCTTTCTTCCCGGACCTCTTGTCCCATGATCCTCTCGTATCCCCTTTTGCCTATCACCTGTCCAGCTCTCGGCTCTATCCCTCCCCCTCCTGTCTTCTCCTATCATTTTGCATCTCCCCCTCCCCCTCCAGCTTTCAAATCCCTTACTCACTCTTCCTTCAGTTAGTCCTGACGAAGGGTCTCGGCCTGAAACGTCGACTGCGCCTCTTCCTATAGATGCTGCTTGGCCTGCTGCGTTCACCAGCAACTTTGATGTGTGTTGTTTGATAAGTGTGGCGCCTTTTATTTTCCTTTTATATTTTATTTTCTATTAATTATATAGTTCCAGTAATATCTATAAACTGTAAATCATTTAATCGTATCTGGTGTATTGTCTGTTATCTGGGCGGGCTGGGGTACATCGCACAGCATCCACACAAACTAATTACCCAGTTTGGCGGGGCTGAGGGCTGTTTCCCTAGACGACAGCGAGCCGAGCGACCCTGAGGGTGGCCAGGGGGGCTACACATGTATGGTTGAATGATGATTAAACTTGAACTTGAAATCTTTCCCGTTAACATCTTTCCTAAAGCAGGGTGACCAGAACTGAACACAACTCCAAGTGCTGCCTTACCAGCGTCCTGTGCAATGGCACCACAATCTCCCAATGTTTATGCTCTACACTCTGACTTATGAAGGCCAATGTACCAAAAGCCTTCTTCTCCACCCTGTCTACTTTCAGTGAAAGATGAATCACTAGCACTGCCTTGGGGACTCTGGCCCCAGAGGTTTTTCAGGGTTTATTCCCTAAGTCTTCCCCATGAGTGAGATACAGTCAAAGCAAGGCAGTGGAGGTTTAGCTCTGAGTTTTCCTTCTCCTACACAAGTTGCCAGCCACGGCTGACAAGCCCCATCTGCCCAAAGCAACTGGTTTTAGGGAACCAGTAGCCCACCTTTCCCCTGAGTGATTCTGCTAGGTTTAGTAGATAAGCCACACGTGAAGGACAGGAGCTGAACTTGGTTGTCAGAGGCCATCTGAACCGCATGCCATTAGGGGCATTTAATAGATAGTGGGAGCTTATCACCACTACCTCCCCCAGCCATAACAACCTTAAGGAACCACCATTAACCTACACTGAAGGGTGATTTATGGCAGTCATTTAACTGCTCTGAATTGGGACGTGGGGAGGAAAGCAGAGTACTTGGAGGAAACCCACACATTCGCAGGGAAAATTCGCAAACTCTACACAGACAGCGCCAGAGGTCGGAATTGAAACGGAGTCTCTGGCACTCTGAGGCAGCAGCACTACCTGCTGCTAGCGCAATCAACCCACAAGAGAGTTTTGAACAAAATAGAAGGGAAAGGGTTCAGTGGATAATGGGGGGGGTGGACATCATAGCTTAGGAGTTAGCGTAATGCTTTACAGCGTCAGTTATAAGATCAGAGTTCAATTCCTGCCATTGTTAGTCAGGAGTCTATACATTCTCCCTATGATAGCATGATTTCCTCTGGATACCCTGGTTTCCTCCCCCTTTCCAAAGACGTACAAGTTAGCGTGAGTTGTGGACATGTTTCGTTGATGCCAGAAGCGTAGCAACATTTGCATGCTGCCACCAGCACATCCTCAGACTATATTGGTTGTTGGTATAAACAACATATTTCACAGTATGTTTCAATGTTGATCTGACAAATAATGCTAATCTTTATCTTTATAACCAAGGGAAGGAGAGTGCTCCTTTTAATCTTGGGCTAAGCACAGTTCCACTGCTCCATTCAGATTTGTTGATGACAGCACTCTTGTGGGTCGTATCAAAGGTGGTGATGAATCAGCATACAGGGGGGAGATTGAAAATTTGGCTGAGTGGTGTCACAAGCAGTTCAATCGCTCATACCAACAATAAGAAAAAGACAACTCAGATTCCTAGGACACATCGTGCGGAAAGATGAACTAGAAAAACTCATACTCTCTGGAAAGACTGAGGGGAGCAACCCTAGAGGGAGACCTCGGCTGATGTACATCAAAAGCAAAGCCAGGTGGCTACACATCGAGGAAATGGAAGTCATCCAAAAAACGAAGGATAGATCTATATGGAAAACCATGGTCACCAAAGTCCACATCGGATGTGGTACCTAGACAGACAGATGGTGTCATAACAGCAACCTTTTACTGAATGTCAATAAGATGAAGAAACTGATTTTAGACTTCAGGAGAGGAAAACTAGAAGTCCATGAGCCATTTCTCATCGGAGGATCAGAGGTGGAGAGGGTCAACAACTTTAAATTCCTAGTGGTTACTATTTCAGAGGACCTGGCCTGGGCCCAGCACGTAAGTGCAATTGTGAAGAAAGCGCTGCAACACCTCTACTTCTTTACGAGTCTGCAGAGATTTGGGACGACAACTAAAACTCTGACAAACTTCTGAAGATATGCAGTGGAGAGTGTGTTGACTGGCTGTACTACAGCCTGGTGTGGAAGTACCAATGCCTTTGAATGGAAAATTCTGAAGAAGGTAGGGGATTCAGCCCTGTACAGCACAGATAAAGTCTTTCCAACTACTGAGCACATCTACATGAAATGCTGTCATAGGAATGCTGTCATCATCAGAGATCCTCACTACTCAAGCCATGCTCTCTTCTCGCTGGTGCCATCAGAAAGAAGGTCCTAGAGTCTTATGATTCACACCACCAGGTTCAACAACAGCTACTACCCCACAGCCGTCAGGTTCACACTCACTTGCCCCATCATTGAGATGTTCCCACAACCAATGATCTCACTTTAAGGACTCTTTATCTCAGGTTCTCATTATTTAATGCTATTTATTTATATTTGCGTTTGCACAGTTCGTTGTCTTCTGTACTGTGATTGATCTTTCGTTGACCTTATTATAGTTACTATTCCATAGATTTGCTGAGAATGCCCACAAGAAAATAAATTTCCGGGTTGTATGAGGTGATATATATGTACTTTGATAATAAAAGTTACTTTGAACTTTAATGCAATATCCTCACTGAAGGAAAATTTAACCATTGTGGTAAGCAAAGTGATACATGAAAGGGTTAACATCAGAAGGAAAAGAGTTGAGGGGAATGTTTTACAAACATCTAAAGTTCTGATATGAACTTCACGAACTGTAATTATTGTTCCCTGAGATGAAAGGATACAAACCAATGAAATAAAAATTCAAATTATAGATTCCCTATTCAGTTTTCAAAGGCTACAATTTTCTTCAAAGGGGCAGACATGCCTCTCTGAGGAGTTATAACTCACCTCTCCTCACTGAGGTTCCACGGGGCACCACACGCTGCAAAGACTCTCTCATTTTGCCCTTTTACATTCAGGCTGGCTCCCGCACCCTAGTGGTACGCATATTTTCTCCTCATTTACACGTGTTACTTGTCTGTTTATGTATAGTTTTCCATAAAATTCTGTTGTATTTCTTTTTCCCTGTAAACACCTGCAAGAACATGAATCTCAAGGTAGTATATGGCAACAAATATATGCTTTGTTAATAAATTTATGCCTCAACGCAAGAACAGTTTGCTGCTACCTCTGGCAAAACGCACAAATGCTGGAGGAACTCAGCAGGAGAGACAGCACCTATGGAAATGAAGAAACAGTCAAGGTTTCAGATGACATCAGGACTGCGCACATGCCCAGCGAATCCACAACCACTTCCAGGACAGCGGTGACTCGTGGCATTCAGGACATCACCAACTACAGGACAACATCACCTGACTGTGCAGGTGATGCCTCCCTCCCAGATGCGCTGAACAACTTCTACGCTCGTTTTGAGGCGGAAAATGATGTGGTAGCGAGGAAGACCACCCCTCCTCCAAATGACCGGGTGCTGTGTCTTACCGTGGCCGATTTGAGGAGAACCCTGTGCAGGGTCAACCAACGGGAGGCTACTGGACCAGACAATGCTCCTGGCAGAGTGCTTAGAGGATGTGCAGACCAGCTAGCAGATATTCTTACTGACATCTTCAACATCTCCCTGAGCAGTGCCGTTGTTCCTATGTGCTTCGAATGCTGTTCATAGACTTCAGTTCAGCATTCAACACAATCATTCCTCAGAAACTGATTGGAAAGCTGAGCCTACTGGGCCTGACCACCTCCCTCTGCAACTGGATCCTAGACTTCCTGACTGGGAGACCTCAGTCATTCCAGATGGGAAGCAGCATCTCCATCACACTGAGCACAGGGACCCCCCAGGGCTGTGTGCTCAGTCCACTGCTGTTCACTCTGCTGACCCACGACTGTGCTGCAACACACAGCTCAAACCGCAACATCAAGTTCGCCGATGACACGACCGTGGTGGATCTCATCAGCAGGAACAATGAGTCAGCATACAGAGAGGAGGTGCAGCGGCTAACGGACTGGTGCAGAGCCAACAACCCGTCTCTGAATGTGAACAAAACAAAAGAGATAGTCGTTGACTTCAGGAGGACACAGAGCAACCACTCTCCGCTGAACATTGACGACTCCTCTGTAGAGATCGTTAAGAGCACCAAATTTCTTGGTGTTCACCTGGCAGAGAATCTCACCTGGTCCCTCAACACCAGCTCCATAGCCAAGAAAGCCCAGCAGCGTCTCTACTTTCTGTGAAGGCTGAGAAAAGTCCATCTCCCACCCCCCCATCCTCACCACATTCTACAGAGGTTGTATCGAGAGCATCCTGAGCAGCTGCATCACTGTCTGGTTCAGGAATTGCACCGTCTTGAATCACAAGACCCTGCAGCGGATAGTGAGGTCAGCTGAGAAGATCATCGGGGGTCTCTCTTCCCACCATTATAGACATTTACACCACACGCTGCATCCGTAAAGCAAACAGCATTATGAAGGACCCCACGCTCCCCTCATACAAACTCTTCTCCCTCCTGCCATCTGGCAAAAGGCACCAAAGCATTCGGGCTTTCACGACCAGACTATGTAACAGTTTCTTCCCCCAAGTCATCAGACTCCTCAATACCCAGAGCCTGGACTGACACCAACCTACTGCCCTCTACTGTGCCTATTGTCTTGTTTATTATTTATTGTAGTGCCTGCACTGTTTTGTGCACTTTATGCAGTCCTGGATAGGTCTGTAGTCTAGTGTAGTTTTGTGTTGTTTTACGTAGTTCAGGGTAGTTTTTGAATTGTTTCATGTAGCACCATGGTCCTGAAAAATGTTGTCTCGTTTTTATTGTGTACTGTACCAGAAGTTATGGTCGAAATGACAATAAAAAGTGACTTGACTTGAAAAATGATGAGAGGAATCTCTAGCATCTGCTGATTTTCTTGTACTTACCACCTACCTCCATGACTTGACATGACTCTCGGACTCTCTTTGTGGACCAGTTTAGAACGCTATTTGCTTTCAGTTATTGCTTGCATCATTTTTTTTTCTCTTCATAATGAGTGTTTGACAGTCTTCATTTTTTTAATGGGTTCTATTGTGTCTCTTTGTTTTGTGGCTGCCTGTAAGGAGACAAATATCAAGGTTGTTAAGGTATACACACTTTGATAATAAATGTACTTTGAACTTTGAACTTGGAATTATGAGATACTATAGGGCCCTTACTTTCAGATGTAGAGTACTATAGGACAGAGACAGGCCTATCAGCCCATCTAATTCATGCTGACCTGTTGTTCTGTCTCTAGTCTCATCTACGTCCACCCAGACCATAGCTGCCTATCCCCTTCTCATACATGAACTTATCCAAACTTCTCTTAAATGTTACAATTGGACCCTCATCTACCACTTCTGCTGGCAGCTCATTCCACACACGCCACTCACTGAGCAAAGAAGTTCGTCCTCAGGTTCCTCTTATATATTTCACCTTGCACCCTTAACCTATGACCTCTAGTTCTGCACTCCAGGGAATAAAGTTCTGACCTATTTAACCCTTTTCTCTAACTCAGGTCCTCAAGTCCCAGCAACATCCTTCTAAATTTTCACTGTACTCTTTCAAGCTTATTAATATATTTCCTGCAGGTAGGTGACTAGAACTGCACACAATACTCCAAACAGACTCACCAACATCTTATCCTACTTCAACATAGTTCAGTAGATCAGATTTAAATGTCATTCAGCCATACATGAACACTCATGAATACAGCCAAGTGAAACAGCGTTCCTTTGGGCCAAGGTGCAAAAAACAGTACCAACAGTCACACACAGCACAAGGCATGTATAGCACATGTACGTGTAAGCGGGTTTCGTCTTCTACTGCGTAGGCTAATTAAAATGGCTTCTTTGTTATGTTATACTTGGGAATGCTTCTTTGTTATGTTAAACGCTGAGAAAGTTTTATTTTCCTTTTGTATTTTATTCTCTATTAATTATATAGTTCCAGTAATATCTATAAACTGTAAATCATTTAATCGTATCTGGTGTATTGTCTGTTATTTGGGCGGGGTGGGGTACATCACACAACATCCACACAAACTGATTACCCAGTTTGACAGGGCGGAGGGCTGTTTCCCTAGAAGACAGCGAGCCGAGCGACCCTGAGGTTGGCCAGGGGGGCTATATAAGATAGCAAGCACGTATGAGATATCAGTAAAATACGGACACACAGAAAGTATAGTCCAAGACCCTGAGTCCATGAATGTTGCAGAAATCTGCATTCAAATACAATACGGCTTGTAATTTGCCAAACAAACACCGGGGGGGGGGCGGGCAGCGCTAACTCCAGTTTAGATAACACGCCACACCGCCCCTGGTGGAGTGGAATGACTTTGACGCCTCTCTTCTGGGCAGCTGTAAACAGGTGACACTGCGGCTTTAGGCCTAGTCCTCGCTACGACCAAGGCCACACAGCTCCCTGCCATCCGCCATTAGATCAGTGATTTGGATTTGTGGCATTCCACGTTAACAATGTCCAACAGGGTCTTGCGATCACAGGAAAAGAGACTAAGGTGATCGCTTGCTATTAGACTGCACATCGCCTTCGAATGCCAACTCTGACACCTCTCTGATGCAGGCAGCAGCATGATCTACGCCAAGTCCAGCTCCTTCAGTTTCTCTGCCAATGAGTAACTCACTGACGGGGTAGACCTACAGTAGTTTAAGTTCTTAATGTCCAACAGGAAATTCTGTTCTGTGGGATCTTGATGTGCATAAAATGGCTGCTGTCCCCTCCCCATAAAACCAGTGCCTTTACACCACTGTAACTGTTTAAGAACCACTCTACAAACTACTCATAAAACACAGTGTTAAGTTGCATTATATAAATATATTTATTTCTTTCTCCTTCCCTTTTTAACCTTTATCTATGTGAGACAATGTTGTTGTACATTATTCATAAAGATTTATCTCTGATCCAGTCCTTTTCACAAGTTGGCTGTAAGATACAGCTTCCTGAGATCTGCTGCCAGAACATAGAAAGCTCAATAAAACTGAATCTCAAAGATATATTTCACAGTATAACAGTGAGAGATTGTGCAGTCTGTTAGCGTAGCAATCATATCCACTACCAAGCTGTTTTCCTGCCATTTCTTAACTAACTTGCTTTCTCTCCTTCACAGTTCTGTTGTACAATCCCTGATCTGAAAGGTCTATGACAGGTCTTGAAGAAGGGTCATGGCCTGAGTGTCAACTCTTTATTCCCTGGAGCATAAAAGACTGAGAGATGATCTTATCGAGAGGCATAGATAGGGTGAATGCACTTAGTCTTTTACCCAAGGTTAGAGGTTCAAGAACTAGAGGGTATAGTACCTGGTGGTGCACCTGGATGACAGACTTGGGCGGAGCACCAACACAGAGGCTGTGTACAAGAAGGGTCAGAGTTACCCCTACTTCCTGAGGAGACTGAGGTCCTTTCGAGTATATAGGCCTCTCCTTCACATGTTCTACCAGTCTGTTGTAGCCAGTACAATCTTTTATGCATTAGTGTGCCTGGGCAATTGATGCACTATCAATTACTCCAAAAGACTGGAAATAGAGTAAATACTGAAAGGCTTTTATTAGCAGTAAAATGTGACCTCGTCCATGCTGAATATCTGCCCTGGACTGAGAGGAGGAGCAGTGGCACAATCGCCTTTATTCAGGGGTCTGTGGGAGGAGCCACAGGGGCAGTCAGCAGAGGGGCGTGTCCAGACAGGTAACCCAGTTACAACATATATACATGGTTTACCACAGCAATGGCATCAACACAGGTGATGCTTACAGGCTCAATAAACTGATTAGAAAGGCTGGCTCTGTTATAGGAGTCAAACTGGACACACTGGAGACTGTGGAAGAACAAAGGACCCTAAGGGAAATCCTGGCAATTCTGGACAATGTTTCTCACCCTCTGCATGCTACTTTGGCTGAACAGATGAGCACTTTTAGTAATAGACTAAGACAAAGAGTGCTATATGAGGTCATTCTTACCCTCAGCTATTAGGGTCTACAATGCAGCTGGGGAAGTGATGACCCCTCCTGTTAGACTATTTGTGGTAACTTATTTTTTTTACTCTTTCTACTTCTCTTCTAATATTGATATCTGTGCACTTGTAATGCGACTGTGACACTGTCATTTCCTCTGGGATCAATAAAGTATCTATCTGTCTGTCTGTCTATAGGTTGAGGGTGAGTTGTAGATTTTTATCATGCAGAGTATGGTATGCAACCCCGTCACCGGGGCTCATACACCAACTCGTTAGCGCACTCCGCTAACAGCCACGCGACTCAGCGGAGAGAAGACCGCCTTTCATAAGCAACACACGTCGAGGGCTGGTGTGATTTGGGGTTCAGCTAAACAGAAACATTGGGATGTTCTGATGAAAAGAAACTTGATCCGAGTGAATGCTCATACACAGTTAACGGTAGCCCAGAAATGACAGAGAGTATGCCAGCATAAAATTATAAAGAAAGTATATTTACCAATTTCCAACTTTATCATACAGTTAACAGAGAAAGAAAATGAAAGATAAAAGGGGTCGTACCCAGTCCAATGTGCACATAAACGCTAGAGCTCATTTCTGTAGCAGCTGGGTGTATCACTTTACTGACACACTGAATTCTCATCACCAAACACAAGTAGAACTTCCTTTCTTGGATTCCTGTGCCTCGTGAAGCACTCCTTGCAATCAGGCCTCCCCTTTGGATGGGATCCTCTGTGTGTCTTCTGTGGGGCTCTTCTCTCCACACCTCTCACCAAGGGACCCCAAACCCGACTCCTCTCCTTCAGAAAACTCTTCCCATTCAGCTCTCTCGAACCTTCTCTCACATCCCACAATCCTGATTGGCTGACACAACATTCCTAAGTTGGACAACATGGCTCCTTGTCTTCGGCCGAAGCCAAAACACTCTTTCCAGCAGGACACACCACTTTTACAGTAAACTGCTAAAATAGAAATACCTCACAGCACAGCAGTAGAATTCTTAACCAGGGCATAACATTCTCCACCCCACCAAATATAGTCATGTCCTCATGACTTTGGAACTTATTAAACCATTATTAGTAACATCGTATTCAAGTGAATTTCATGATTTCAGGACCCCCAATCCATTTAGTAAATGGCAGTAACATAACTCACTATTGGGACGGACATAGTACTCTGCTTCCCTGCTGCATCTCATGCCAGCCTATATGGGGGTTTCCTGACTCTCTGAGACCTTCTTATCTCATTGTCGGCTTTTTTAGCCTCGGATCCTTCCTGTGACTGTTCCTGTTTTATGGGGATGCCTCCCCCTGTCTATCACTCGACTCAGTCCCCAGCCACCTGACTGAACTCAGCTTCATCTCCAATTACATTGGAGCCCCGTTTCCCCTCACTGCCTATTAGCACATCTGCCTGTTCACTGGTAGTCCTCCCTGTTCCATCTAAGTCAGGGCTGGGAGATTGAAGATCTCATCATCAACTCTTGGTGAGCTTGCGTAAGGTAAGGCATGCCACACTCCATATCCTCATCCTCTGAGTCTGCACAGTATTCGGTGGTTGGTTCCTCTTCAGATCTTTCAACTGAAATCACACTGTTGTCAGTGGGTCGCCTTTCTGTTCTCCTCCTTCTGTGCAGAGTTCTCCTAATTTCCATTGGTTCCATGTTAAGTTCTGTGTCAACACGTATTTCCTGCCCTATGGATAAAAGGTGATTCTGATGGAGAATTTTGACAGGACCAGTCCCATCTTCTGGCTTCACCTGGTACACTGGTAATTCTGGCATCTGGCTCTCCACTACATAAGACACAGACACCCAGCGGTCAGCCAGCTTATGCTTGCCTGGTAGCCCCAAATTTCTTATTAAAGCTCCAGGCATCAGTTGAGAGAACCCAATCTTTTGATCATATCTCCTCTTGTTTCCTTGGTTTTGCTTGGTAGCAGAAACCGCTGCTAGCTCATAAGCGTTTTGCAGTTCTTTCCTCATGTCAGACACATACTTGAGATATATCTTCTGTGGCAAGTCTCCACCGCTGGTTCCAAAACAGAGATCTACAGGTAATCTCGCTTTGCGTCTGAACATCAGATAGTATGGCAAGAAGCCAGTAGCTTCATTCTGTGTACAGGTGTAGCAGAGTACCAAATGTCCAATATACTGATTCCTCTTGTTCTTTTTATTGGCTTCCAGGGTTCCAAGCATGTAGCAATGTCTGGTTGAAGCCTTCAACCTGAGGGTGATATGGTGTAGTCCTTGACATTTCGACTCCAAGCATGCTCAGTAACTCGTGAATGAGCCGACTCTCAAAGTCCCTTCCCTGATCACCTTGTATTCTTCTTGGGAGGCCATAATAAACAAAATACTTCTCACAAGACACTTTGGCAACTGTGGATGCTCTCTGATCCTTTGTGGGGAAGGCTTGAGCATATCTGGTGTAGTGATCCGTGATGAACGAGACATTTATAGTGTTGCTGGAATCAGACTCTATGGAGAGGAAATCTATACACTTGTCTGGAGGAGACATGACCCTATATAAAACCTTGTTCCTCAACTCCAGTTTGTCCCATTCCCTCATAAGTAGGGGTATGGTAGGGTGTTTTGTCTTCTCAACTTGGGTCATAGTTCCTTTAGCCACAGATGACCAAATGGCACCTATACAAGAGTCATCTTACATAGAAACATAGAAAATAGGTGCAGGAGTAGGCCATTCGGCCCTTCGAGCCTGCACCGCCATTTATTATGATCATGGCTGATCATCCAACTCAGAACCCCGCCCCAGCCTTCCCTCCATACCCCCTGACCCCTGTAGCCACAAGGGCCATATCTAACTCCCTCTTAAACATAGCCAATGAACTGGCCTCAACAGTTTGCTGTGGCAGAGAATTCCACAGATTCACCACTCTCTGTGTGAAGAAGTTTTTCGTAATCTCGGTCCTAAAAGGCTTCCCCTCTATCCTCAATCTGTGACCCCTCGTTCTGGACTTCCCCAACATCGGGAACAATCTTCCTGCATCTAGCCTGTCCAATCCCTTTAGGATCTTATACGTTTCAATCAGATCCCCCCTCAATCTTCTAAATTCCAACGAGTACAAGCCCAGTTCATCCAGTCTTTCTTCATATGAAAGTCCTGCCATCCCAGGAATCAATCTAGTGAACCTTCTTTGTACTCCCCCAATGGCAAAGATGTCTTTCCTCAGATTAGTGGACCAAAACTGCACACAATACTCCAGGTGTGGTCTCACCAAGCCCTTGTACAACTGCAGTAGTACCTCCCTGCTCCTGTACTCGAATCCTCTCGCTATAAATGCCAGCATACCATTCGCCTTTTTCACCGCCTGCTGTACCTGCATGCCCACTTTCAGTGACTGGTGTATAATGACACCCAGGTCTCGTTGCACCTCCCCTTTTCCTAATCGGTCACCATTCAGATAATAATCTGTTTTCCTATTTTTGCCACCAAAGTGGATAACTTCACATTTATCCACATTAAATTGCATCTGCCATGAGTTTGCCCACTCACCCAACCTATCCAAGTCACCCTGCATCCTCTTAGCATCCTCCTCACTGCTAACACTTGCTGGGCTGTTGCCAATACCGTAGGACTCCAGACAGGCAACTGCTTCGTATCCAGAGCACTCAAGTTGCAATTTGCTTGTGGAATGGCAAAACCAAAGCTCCGAAGTGATCCAAGACTCTACCATTCCATAGTCTTAACTCTGATCTCCCCACTGTGGAAAACTGGTACATTGCTTTAACACCGGGGCAGGAACACTCTCCCACTCTCCGTCCATTTCCAGCACCTCATGCGAATGTCGGGACAACACATCCGCATCAATATTCCGACTCCCCGGCTGATATTTCAGGCTAAAATCATAAGCAGGCAACGCCGCCAACCAGCGATGATCTGAGGCATCCATCTTCACCGAGTTCAGGATGTAAGTCAGTGGATTGTTGCCAGTCCTTAGCTCGAACTTGGCACCATATAGATAGTCACGTAACTTATTCACCCTATTACAATGCCAGATTCTCCAATTTGTGCCTAGAGTAGTTCTGTTCGCATGGTGACAGACTCCAGCTGGTGAAAGCAACAGATCACAACCCTTTACTTTGATCCTGCTAGAGAACACTGCTAATCTCTCATGGCTGGCATCTGTATGCTGTGCATACGGCACCTGGGGGCTTGCAAAGGCCAGCGTAGGCGATTTAATCAGCAACTCTTTCAGCGGCTGAAAGGCCTCTTCACATTTTGCATCCTATCTTTCCCCGAAAAGGCTCCAAAAAGGCTAAGATAAAACTTGCCTTCTCCTTTTGTTCACCTCCATTTTTCCCCAGGGGCCGGTAACCGTACAGAAGCTAATTTAAATGGTGGCTTACTCTGGAGTAGTCCCTCACAAGTCTCCAGTGGTACCAATAGAATCCATTCTTGGGCCTTGGCTACGTGGTCACTGCCTTTATCTTGGACGGTTCTATAGCTACCCCATTTTGTGAGACTATGTGTCTGACATAGTTGACTCACATCTTACAGAATTAACACTTGTCCAGTTGTCCAGTGATAATTTTAACCCTTCAGCTTTCAGACGGTCTAACACCTTCAGTAGCCTTGTCTCACACTCCTCCAGTGTGGACCCGAATACTCTGAGATCACCCAAGTACACCAGTACCGCAAGCAAGTTCATGACCCCAACAGTCTTCTCCATAACAAGGTGAAAAGCAGCCGGTGCTCCTGATACGCCCGAGGCATTCCTTCAAACTGAAAGAATCCAAGTGGATATATTAACGCCGTCTTCTCTTTGACAACTTCACTCATGGGTATCTGATATTATCCACTCTTTAGATCAAACACACTCAACCATTTTACTCTACTAGTGTTTATAGGTTCAATATCTGTTTAGAAATCCGATGGCAGAGGGGAAGAAACTATTCCTGAATCGCTGAGTGTGTGTTTTCAGGCTTTTGTACCTTCTTCCTGAAGTTACCAATGAGAAGAGAACATGTCCTGGGTGATTGGGGTCCTTAATTAATGGACCTCACCTTTCTGAGGCACCGGCCCTTAAAGATGTGTTAGATATTGTGGAGGCTAGTACCCAGGAAGGAGCTGACTAATTTTACAACTTTCTGTAGCTTCTTTCGATCCTGTGCAGTAGCCTCCTCCCCCATACCAGACAGTAATGCAACCTGTCAGAATGCTCACCACGGTACATCTGTAGAAGTTTTTGAGTGTTAGGTGTCAAGCCATTTCTCCTCAAACTCCTAATGAAATATAACCCCTAACTTGCCTTCTTTATAGCACATCGATATGTTGGGACCAGGTTAGATCCTCAGATATCTTGACACCTAGGAACTTGAAACTGCTCACTTCTTTCATTTCTGATCACACATTGATTTATTTCCGATCCCTAATACTTCGGAATGGAGTAGCTTCCCAAACTCTTTTCAAAGGCATTTCAGGATTTACATCTCTGATGGACTTGGAGTTACGTATGGTTCAGATTGGACGAGGAAAGGGATTTCTGCCCCTGGAGGACAGTAGTGAATTGGAAAGGTTATGATGTTTATGATGTGAGTTCACCACTTCGTGATTATCATTACAAAAACTTTGTCTTTCCTTTTAAGTTCAAAGTTCAAAGTGCACTTATTATCAAAGTATGTATACTTGAGATTCATCTCCTAACAGGCAACATGAACAAACAAACCCCAAAGATCCTATATTTTAAAAAAAGACCACCGAACACCCAATGTGCAGGGAATAAAAACACATCATGCAAACAATAACCACAAGCAAATAGCGTTCTGAACTGAAGTCCATACAGCGAGTCCGATAGTTCAGCACAGACCCGAGTTGTGGAGCATCAACCTGAACTGGCCCGTCTCTTGCCTCGGATAACTGCTCCAAGAATCGGCTCTGCGCTGAACGATAGGACTCTCTTTGCAGACTTCAGTTCAGAACTCCAACTTACTACCTGAACTTAAATCCTGCTGCCATGGTGGGATTTGAACTCGGATCTCGGATCCGTCAGGACCAATTACTGTGTCGGTTGCAGGAAGTAGCAACTATACCATCACATTGCATTGAGACAGGGCCACAGGTTGGTCAAAATCTGATCTGAATCCTACATCCAACATAAAATGAAACAAACACAATGGGAATAAAAGCATTAGCAGGTCCAATTAAAAGAAATAGTCCATCCCTGTTATTCCATAATGTTCAAAGTCTAAGTGAACTTTATTATCATATACAGCACCATATACATCATGTCATATACATTACCATATACATCCATGAGGTTCAGTTTCTTGCAGGCAGACTCAATAAATCTATAGAATAATAACCAACAGCCATTAGGCTCTTGAACCAAAGGGGATAACTTCACTCAACTTCACTTCCCCCTTTATTGAAATATTCCCTCAACCAACGGACTTATTTTCAAGGATTCTTCATCTCATGTTCTCAATATTTATTGCTTATTTATTATTACTTCTTTCTTTTCGTGTTTGCACAGTTTGTTGTCTTCTGCACTTCGGTTGAATGCAAATACTGGGCGGTCTTTCATTTATTTTGTTATAGTTATTATTCTATAGATTTGTTGAGAATGCCCACAAGAATGTGAATCTCAGGGTTGTAAATGGTGACATATATGTACTTTGACAGTAAAGTTCAATTTGAACTTTGATAACAAAATCAATTTGATTATTTGCTCGATTTGTTCTTTCTTTCTCGCACACTGTCTTTGTGAGGTAGGTTTTTTCATCAATTCTGTTGCATTTCTTCTCTTTGTGGCTACTTACAAGAAGATAAATCTCAAGGATGTATATGGTACGCATACTTTGATCGTAAATGTACTTTGAAAAGGCAATGGCTCTAGAAGGTGGCATCCAGCATAAAGGACCCTCACCACCCAGGGCATGCCCTCTTCTCATTGCTACTGTTTCTGTAATATCTGAGTAATCCTATATTATGATTAAGCATTCTTTGTTCATTTAAATAATTCATTAGAGGTTATATGTATAAATATGTGAGCTGCATACATCATCACACTACCACATGATACACACACACACCTCGCTTAAAGAAAACAAGACGCTCGACCAGCATTTCAGACTCCAGTGTCTTCCTTCGAATTGGTTTAATTTTTTGAAGTTACAAAACATAACAGCTGCCATCGGGGAGGAGGTACGAGAGCATGAAGACCTATTTTAGGAATAGCTTCTTAGCCCCCTCCCACCCCCTGCCATCAGACCTCTGAAAAGTCCAGAACACTGCCTCACTGTTCTGCACCACTTACATAATTTAATACTTTCCATTGTAACTTACGGAATTTTTCATGCCTTGCACTGTACTGCTGCTGCAAAACAAACAAAATTTCACAACATAGGTCAGTGATAATAAATTTGATTCTGATTCTAAAATACACAAAGCTTTGACCTAACCTGAGAAAATATGATGTAAGTTTTGCTCTGACCAATTTTAGCCTGCTTGGGTCAAATCAGCACATTTCAAATCTTAACTATCAAGTATTTGGTGCAAATTGTAATGTAAAATAAATGTGATAAGTGTACTAATGTTACGTGAAGGAACTCGGCAGCATATCTGAGAAGTCTTCTTCTCTGCACGATAGTCCGGAGGTCTCCCTAGACTGCCTCAAGGTGTTGCGTTATTCTAGAGGAACATATTGGAAATAGATGCAAGTGCAATATTTATGTGGTGAAATAATTAAGCTGCAAGTTGGCACATCCCAAGACAGGTTTGCTTTAATATTTTACACGCGAGTTTTGTTTAGAGATACAGCACAGTAGCAGGCCATTCTGGCCATCGAGCCCACACCACTCGATCACACCCATGTAATCAATTAACCTGCCGACCCGTACGTCTTTGGAATGTGGGAGGAAACCGGAGCACCCAGAGGAAACCCGCGTGGTCAACGTACAGAATCAGAATTAGGTTTAATATCCGCAGCACATGTCATGAAGTTTCTTGTTTTTGGCAGCAGTACAATGCAATGCATATAATAAAAACTGTTAATTACAGTAAATAATTCACAGTTTTCAAATTTTATTTATTTGTTGAGATACAGTGAGAAATAGGCCTTTCCAGCCCATCAAACTGCACTGCCCAGCAATTCCCCCAATTTAATCCTAGCCTAATCATGGGACAACTTACAATAACCAATTAACCGACCACCCAGTACATTTTTGGACTGAGCACCCGGAGGCCACGCATGCAGCCACGAGGAGAATGTACAGGCAGTGGTGGGAATTGAACCTGGGTCACTGGTACTGTAAAGCATTGGGCTAACCACTGCGCTATTAAGCCCGCCTAGTTTTTACTATTACGTACCACTGCTGCAAAGACAACAAACTTTACGACATGTGCCACTGACATTAAACCTGTTCTGATTCTGATAAGGATTTTGGATGTTGACCATGTGGGTTTCCGCCAGGTGCTCTGGGTTTCTCCCACAGGAAACCCACACAGTCAACATAGAAACTCCTTACAGACAGCGGTGGGAATTGAACCTGGGCCACTGGAGCTGCAATAGCATTACACTACCGTACCGCCACAGAGTTGTGTCTCCAGTTACTTGAAGGTTGTTTACAGAGTGCGGTTCGATAACACTCTTCAAGGAGGACGATCCATCCGAATGCACTGATTCAGGATACGACATCACCATGGGGCCAGGACAAATTCTCCATTTCAAATGAATAATAGTCTAAAACATGAATAATAGTCATATGGTCATACAGCATGGGAACAGGCTCTTCGGCCCAACTTCTTCATGCTGACCCTGATGCCCAGTGAGTCAGTCCCATCTACCCGTATTTGGCAAACAACCTGCTAAACCCAAAACACAAAATACTGTGCAGGTGCTGGGGTCAAAGCAACACTCACAAGACGCTGGAGGAACTCAGCAGGTCGGGCAGCATCCGTGGAAATGATCAGTCAATGTTTCAGGCCAGAGCCCTTCATCAGGACTGGTAAGTATTGGGTCCTGACGAAGGGTTCTGGCCCGAAACGTTGACTGATTGTTTCCACAGATGCTGCCCGACCTGCTGAGTTTCTCCAGCGTGTTGTGAGCGTAGTCTGCTAAACCCTTCCTTTCCATGTACTGTTCTATTTAGGTTTAAAATGTTGGCTGCCTTAACTACCATTACGCTGGGTCCAGAGGAAGCTCACGAGAACCCAGGAATGAAAGGGCTAACATTTGAGGAGCATTTGATGGATCTGGGTCTGTCCTCGTTGGAGTTTAGAAGAATGAGGGGGGAATCTCATTGAAACTTATTGACTATTGAAAGGGCTAGAGAGAGTAGATTTGGAGAGGATATTTACTATAGTGGGGGAGTCTAGGACCACAGGGCACAATGTCAGAATTGAAGAATGTCCTTTTAAAACAAAGATGAGGAGGAATTTCTTTAGCCAGGGAGTGGTAAGTCTGTGGAATTCATTGCCACAGATGGCTGTGGAGGCCAAGTAACTGGGTATATTTGAAGTGGAGGTTGATAGGGTTTTTGATTAATCGGGGTGTCAAAGCTTTTGGGGAGAAGGCAGGAGAATACGGTTGCAAAGGAAAATAACTCAGCCGTGGTAGAACAGTGAAGCAGGGCTGAGTGGTTTAATTCTGCTCCTGTGCCTTATAGTCTTGTCGTTGTATTTGAGACATCTCCATCCAAATACACACCAAATGCACAGGCTTCCCCTGGTGTCATTTTTAAATCTCTCACCTCTGACCTTAAACTGATGCATTCTTGATTTTAGTACCCCCTCCCTGAGAAAAGAACTATGTGCTTTCACCCTGTCTATCTCCCTCATGATCTTGTTTAGCACTATCATGTCATCCCTCAACATCCTACATTCCAGGGAATAAATTCCCAATTTATGTAACCATTCTTTGTATATTGGGCCCCCAAGTCCAGGAATCTTGGGTCAGAGGTAAGCTTTCACACAAAGAGTGGTGGGTGTGTGGAACGCCCTGCCAGGGGTGACGGTAGAGGCAGATACATTAAGGACATTTGAACAGCTCTCAGATAGGCAGATAGATGAAAGAAAAATAAAGTACTATGCACGAGGGAAGCATTAATTTGATCTTAGAGTAGGTTAAAAGGTCGTGGGCCAAAAGGCCTGTACTGTATTGTTCTATGTAGTGAGCCGCAGTGAAAAACCTATCTTGCACATTGTTCATACATATCAGATCATTCGTTCATGATGTGCCATGTTGTATGACATGGGAGATCATGGTCTTTCCTTGACCTTGACTGTTCTTGTCAAATTTTTCTACAGTTGTTTTGTCATCGCCTTCTTCTAGGCGGTGTCTTTACAAGACGGGTGATCCCAACCATTATCAATACTCTTCAGAGATTGTCTGCCTGGTGTCAGTGGTCGCAAAACCAGGAATTGTGATATGCACCAGCTGCTCATACGACCACCCACCACCTGCTCCCATAGCTTCACGTGACGCTGATCGGGTGGGGGGTGGTGGTGGGGGTTGGGGGGGAAGCAGGTGCTAAACTTTGCCCAAGGGTGACCAGCAGACTAGCGGAGGGAAGGGGCACCTTACATCTTCTTTGGTAGAGACGCATCTCTTCGCCAGGACCCTCTCAGATCATTATACTGTGCGTTGAGGTAGAACAAGGTGAAAACAACAACAGCGGCAGAATAACATGTAACAGCTACAGAGAAAGTAGAGAGCAGGTAAACGATAAAGTACAAGATCATATCAGCCTTTGAATTGACCTGTGGCGTGCCGCAGTGCTCTATGTTTTAGTTCCATGTTCAATGCATGCTCGATTGCCACTTCATTCGATTGCCGTTCACTAGGTACAGGAATTGACCTAATAATGTGGGCACAGGAGTGAAACCCGGTGAGGTCTTCTGCTGCTGTAGCCCATCCGCTACAAGGTTCGATGTGTTATGCATTCAGAGATGCTCTTCTGCTCACCTCTGTTGAGTGGTTCTTTGAGTTACTGTCACCTCCCTGTCAGCTTGAACCAGTCTAGCCATTCTCTTCTGACGTTTCACGTTAACAAGGCATTTTCTCTTACAGAACTTCCACTCACTGGATGTTTCCTTTCTGGTACCATTTTCTGTAAGTTTTAGAGACAGCTGTGCAGGAAAATCCCAGGAGCTTACCAGTTTCTGAGATACACAAACCACCCCGTCTGGCACCAACAATCATTCCACTGTCAAAGTCACCTAGATCACATTTCTTTCCCAACCTGATGTTTGGTCTGAACAACTGAACCTCTTGACCATGGCTGCATGCTTTTATGCATCGAGTTGTTGATTAGATATTAGATATGAGAAATGATTCAGCGTGGACTAGATGGGCCAAAGAGCCTGCATCTGTGCTGTACTTTTCTATGACTCTATGATTCTACATTCGTCTTAAATAGCAGATGTACAGATGTACCTCATAAAGTGGCCACTGAGTCTCTGTATGTTCCAATGTCCTAATGACAGACTGGAAGAATTGGATCAGCCCATGATGAAATGGCAGAGTAAACACAATGGGCCAAATGGCCTGCTTCTGCTCCTATATCTTACGGTCTTATGGAAATCTTTTCTGCACTCACGGATTAATAACATTTTTGTTATAACAGCGTGACCAAAATGGCACCTGGTGCTCCAAGTGCAGCCTCCCCAATGTCTTATTTAACTGATGATTGCAGACAGTATAAGAGCAGATGAAGAACCTAAACAAGGTACCAAACAAAAAACGCAAACACGAGGAAATCTGCAGATGCTGGAATTTCAAGCCCATTCCCATTCTGATATGTCTATCCACGGCCTCCTCTACTGTAAAGATGAAGCCACACTCAGGTTGGAGGAACAACACCTTATATTCCGTCTGGGTAGCCTCCAACCTGATGGCACGAACATTGACTTCTCTAACTTCGCTAATGCCCCACCTCCCCCTAGTACCCCATCCATTATTTATTTATTTATATACACACATTCTTTTTCTCCCTCTGTCCCTCTGACTATACCCCTTGGGCTTCACCCCTCCCCCTTTTCTTTCTCCCTGGGCCTCCTGTCCCATGATCCTCTCGTATTCCCTTTGCCAATCACCTGTCCAGCTCTTGGCTCCATCCCTCCCCCTCCTGTCTTCTCCTACCATTTCAGATCTCCCCCTCCCCCTCCCACTTACAAATCTCTTACTAGCTCTTCCTTCAGTTAGTCCTGACGAAGGGTCTCAGTCCGAAACGTCGACTGTACCCCTTCCTAGAGATGCTGCCTGGCCTGCTGCATTCACCAGCAACTTTGATGTGTGTTGCACCAAACAAAAAAATTGGGCATCATTGTTTAACTCTGGATCCTGAACTGGAAAAGACCATTAAGTTTTCTCCAGAGATTGAACCTGGCCTGACATCTTGTAGTTATGGTCCTTCTTGTAATGAAGTGTGGAAGTAAGAGCAGTACAGTGGATTCCAGTTAATTGAGACACATCGGGACCAATACATTTTAATCAATTAAGACAGGCTCAGGCTGAGACACCACAGGCTGAGATTCCTCTGGATGAGGTAGTTTTCTCACCAAAAATCGATCCATTTTTCACGCCGCCAAAATAATGCACGTGCCAGACCCATGCTAGCTTGTAAAAGCACAATGTGTGTGTGTGTGGCATCCGTTAGTCTCGCGAGACCATGGATCTGCACCTGGATGTATACTATCAACTTCTCGCATGAGTGAGAGTGAGTGACATCACCACCTTAAGTGATCTTAGATAGCTTAACTGATCTGAGGACAGCAGCGGCAAGACATTGACAATGAACGAAGTGTAGAGTGCATCTGACAGAGTTTGTAATTTTATTGCTGCGTGGATGCTATAGTAATCGGGGGTGCTGTTTCACTAGATCAACTGGAGAAACAAGCTGTGTTCAAAACTATACAGAGAAAGCAAAGCAGCTGCACCTTGTATGTGAAATTTCAATTAATTTCTTGGTGGTGCTACACTGGTGCTATTGCAATTTCTGCTGGGGCTATAGCACCAGCTAGCACCACCTTAACGCTGCCCCTGAAGGGCAATGCTGCCTGGACCTTGCTCTGATCATCTCTCCTGCTGGTAAGGTTCAGAGTCTGAATCCCAGGGAAGATGCAAAAGACATTCCATAACGGAGCAGGTTGAGGTGCATGTAATTGCAAAGACTCTACAACTCATGTTCTCAGTACTTATTTATTTTTTTTATCAGTTTGTTTGTTTGTTTGTTTCTTTATTTGCTGTGCCACCTAGCATTCCCCGGATTTAACTCCAGCCTACTCACAGGACAAGTTACAATGACTAATTAACTACCAACCGGTATGTCTTTGGATTGTGGGAAGAAATTGGAGGAACCTGAGGTCACGGGTAGAATATACAGACTTCTTACAGGTAGCGGTGGGAATTGAACCCGTATCTCCTGTACTGTAAAGCGTTGTGCTAACCACTACATTACCCTGCTGCCTCTGTGAAAGTGGAGTAGATCCCATCATCCAACATCTTTCCATACAGGTCCCCCCTATGTATTGGGTAATAAAGATTCTCATTTTCTCCTCTCTAACCCTTCTGTCATGTGTTATAACACTCTAGGCCAGATCTCTTGTACGATAAGAGGAACTCTTGACCTCTCAATCTGCCTCACTGTGAACTTTGCATTTGATTTGTCCTGTTGCACTGAATGATTTCTGGAGCTGTAAACTGCATTCCACATTGCTTATTAATTCACACGGGTTTCCTTCTTTTGTACAATGCTCAGTCTTTGTGTGGAGCTTTCCTTGTATTTCTTTGTTCTATTATGAATGCCTGCAAGAAAATTAACCTCAGGGAACGAAATATACTGAAACAAATCTCAGTATAGGGTGACATGCACGTAGTTTGATAATAAATTTACTTTAAATTTACCTTGAAGGGATTTATTTTCGTCACATATCAAGGTACCATGAAAAACTTTCCATACAGATGATTTCATCACATCAGTGATTCGTTATCAGTGATTTGCCATAGAGGGAGTACAAAGAAGGTTCACCAGATTGATTCCTGGGATGGCAGGTCTTTCATATGAAGAAAGACTGGATGAACTGGGCTTGTACTCGTTGGAATTTAGAAGATTGAGGGGGGATCTGATTGAAACGTATAAGATCCTAAAGGGATTGGACAGGCTAGATGCAGGAAGATTGTTCCCGATGTTGGGGAGGTCTAGAACGAGGGGTCACAGTTTGAGGATAGAGGGGAAGCCTTTTAGGACCGAGGTTAGGAAAAACTTCTTCACACAGAGAGTGGTGAATCTGTGGAATTCTCTGCCACAGCAAACTGTTGAGGCCAGTTCATTAGCTATGTTTAAAAGGAAGTTAGATATGGCCCTTGTGGCTACAGGGGTCAGGGGGTATGGAGGGAAGGCTGGGTTCTGAGTTGGATGATCAGCCATGATCATAATAAATGGCGGTGCAGGCTCGAAGGGCCGAATGGCCTACTCCTGCACCTATTTTCTATGTTTCTATGTTTCTATGTTTCTATGTTATGCCTTATGGCCACCACTGCAAAATATTAATTCTGCGCAGTTGAAGGAACTTGAAGAACAATGGGTTAAGTTGCCAACCACACAGGCCCTAGATCAGGGGTTCTTTATGCCATGAAGCCCTACCATTAACTGGGGGATCTGTGCACCCCAGGGTGGGGGCCCCTACCTTAGACAAACCAGATTCGTGTGATCTCATTAGGATCGCCAAAACAAGTCTGAGCAACAGCAAGCAGTGGGTGATGATGAAGATGACGAGGAAGGTGATGAGCCCGTTGTGGATGCTTACGAACTTTTAGAACCTGTTGAAATCCTGTTAAAGCCTCTAAAATATTTCTACAATAAGACTGAGGCCAAAAAAATGGCGGGAGCAGAAAGGAGCTCCGGAAGCTCGTAAGAGTTCTTGTGAATAATCCCAAGCTGGAATCAGCAGGTTATTTTGATATTGTCAGAGCACTTAAAAATGTCTTAAAAAGCACTTAAGGCGGTAATACTATGGAAGACAATAAAAGAATGCAGAATAGAGTGTTACAGTTACAGAGAAAGTCCAGTGTACGCAGACAATAAGGAGCAAGAGTCACAATGAGGTAGATTATGAGGTCCGGTAGTTCACCTTTATCTTATAAGATGTCCGATCAATAGTTATGGAACAGATTTAAAGATTAAAGAAGAGTTTAAAGATAAAGATAAAATTACCTTTATTTGTTACATGTACATTGAAACAGAGGAACATACAGTGAAATGCGTCGTTTGGGTCAACAACCAACACAGACTGAGGATTGTGCTGGGAGCAGCCTGCAAGTGTTTCCATGCCCGCAGATCACAAACCATAACCCTGTGTCTTTGGAATGTGGGAGGAAACTGGAATAGCCGGAAGAAAGCCATGCGGTTATGGGGTGGAAGTACAAATGTTTTACAGACAGCAGCGGGAAATAAACACTGATCGTTGATTGCTGGAGCCGTGAAGCGTTATGCTAACCGTTACATTACCATGCATCAGGATCAAATCTGTCCTTGAACCTGGTGTCTTGCCCATGTTGTGAGCTCACTGGTTGCAAGAGCAGGAGGGGATGTGACAGGAAGATGGACACTACCATAGTGCCTACCGTGACACTGACTCCCCGACCACCGACCGCCATCCCCCAGGTGGAGCAGACCTGAAAGCACATTTACAAGGAGCACTGCTACAAGAAAGCAGCATCCCTCATCAAGGACGGGATCCCTCATCCCTTCCCCCTCTGCCTTCCAGACCACACTCTCTGCTCACTGCTACCATCAGACAAGAAGTACAGAAGCCTTAGGTCCCGCAACACCAGGTTCTGGAACAGTTACTACCCTTCAACCACCAGGCTCTTGTACCAATGTGAGTTACTTCACTCATCTCAACACTAAACTGGCTCCACATCCCAAGGACTCACTTTCAAGAACTCTATAATTTAGTATTTTTTTTAATTGCTTGCACAATTTAATATTTTTGCACATTGGATATTTGTCAGTCTTTGCTATTCATAGTTTTCCATAAATTCTATTGTATTTCATTATTTTCCCGTAAACGTCTGCAAGAGGACAAACCTCAAGTGAGTGTAGAGTGACATTGGTTAGCCGGCCGGTGTTGCGGTGGCGTCAGCACCGGACTTCGAGGTGGTTGGACCCAGGTTCGAATCCGGCCGGCCCCTTGCACGCTGTCCATCCGTGCTGGGTTGAGTGTCGTCCTCATGAAAAACAGACAAATCCTAAAGAAACGGCAGAGTTGATGCCCAATGTGCCACAAGGCACGGAGAGGAACAACAACAATAGACTTTGGTAATACGTTTACTTTGCACGATGAGCAGCAGAATAAATATGACACATTCAGGCTTCTGTCAGTTCCAACACACCCAGAGTGGCCTCCTCCATAACCTGATGGCTCAGCAAGCCTGACAGGGCTCCCCCTCCATTCTGCGGGAATGCTGCCAATACTCCCACTGACCTATTGGATTGATATTGTGGGAACCGGAATCCGAATCAGGTTTATTATCACGGACACATATCATGAAATTGTTGTTGTTTTGTGGCAGCAGTATAGTGCACTGCATAAAAATTATTGTAAGCTGCAAAAATCAAACAGAGCAAAAGAGGAATAGTGTGATGATAGCTGGTGGTTCATGGACCATTCAGAAACCTGATGGTGGAGGGGAACAAGCCGTTCCTGAATCATTGAGTGTGGGTCAAAGATTCAAAGAAATAGCTTCACTTGTCGTATGTATATTGAAATATCAAAAGATACAGTGAAATGTGTTGTTTTACATCAGGAAGGTCGTGCTGACCAGCCCGCAATTGCTGTCACGGGCCTAGTGTCAAAATAGTGCGCCCACAGGTCACTAAACCCTAACCGTACAGCTTTGGACTGCGGTGGAAAATGGAACACCCAAAGAAACCCCACTTAGTCATGGGGAGAATATGCTAACTCCCCAAAGAGAGTGGCATGAATTGAACCATAATCTTCCTATCAATGGTGCTGTTCATAACATCCTTTATAAACCTACTGATTCACACGGCTATCTTGACTATACGTCTTCCAAATATCCAGACCTGCCTCTCAGTTTTTTTGTACTACCTTACTTCCCATTTTTCTATTTTCTATTTATGATTTATAATTTAAAATGTTAATATTTACTAATTTTAACTATTTTTAATATTTAATATTTGTAATCCAGGGAGTGTGAAGCGCAGAATCAAGTATCGCTGTGATGATTGTACTTTCTAGTACCAATGGTTTGGCGACAATAAAGTATAAAGTAAGTAAAGTAAGGTGTTTCGCTAACCACTACAATACCATAAGTAATACTTTCTTTATGACCATATCTATAAGCATTGCCGCTTTCAGTAAGCTATGGACTTATCCAAAGATCCTTTTGTACCTCAGTGCTCAAACATCCACGATGTGTTAGTTCCTTCCAGATGGCAGCGGGTATAAAATCCTGATCAGTGATCACTGGTGTGGTAAAGCAATGTGCCGATCTCTACCCTACAATGCCACACTTCAGGCTCCTGTAGCTCCTCCCTGATGGTGTAACGTAAAGGGGGCTTGTCCTGGACGGTAGGCACTGATTCAAACTGTACCTTCATCTGGGCAAGCCCTGAATGGCCTCCCCAAAGCCTCCCTCGCTCTTGCCTTTAAAGCGTTCCATCAAACCCACTTCTTCATCCAAGCTGTTGGAAATCTGTGCTGACTTCTTTTTCAGAGGCTTAGTCTTTGTTAACTCTCCTGTGCAGTGGTAAATTAAAAGGCCAAATAAATAAAGGTTAGTGCGATCATTCCTGACACCCATTCAGCCCGCAATGCAGAAGTCAACTTGTTGATGGAACTGCCCAACAACTCTCACATTCTCCCTTGCTTGTTCTCCTCTGTAATTCTTTTTTCTTGGCTCAGCAAGAATAAATTCAATTAGTATTTGAAAGAAACAATTGAATCTGCTTCCAGCACCCTTGCAGTTATGTTCATAACAGCTTGCTACATAAAAGCAGAATTCTCTTAATTTCTCTGCTGTTCTTTTAACAATTATAACATCACAGAAACAGGCTCTTTTGCCCATCAAGTCAATGCCATCATCTAAACTGTTCACAACGTCCTTTATAAACCTACTGATTCACACGGCTATCTTGACTATACTTCTTCCCTCCCTGTCTCCTATAAAATTTGTTATTCCCTTTTCCCAGTTCCTTCGTCTCTGCCACATCTGTTCCCAAGAAGCATCTTTCCTTTCTAGGATATCAGAGAAGTCCTCCTTCTTCACAGAACAGAGTTTCCCTTCCTCCACCAACGATTCTGCTCCCACTTGCATCTCCTCCACCTCCCGAACATCATTACTCACCGCTTTAACTGAGATAGAATTCCTCTTGTCCTTACCTAAAGCCTCCACATCTAACATATCATTCTCCACAACTTCAGCCATTTCCAAAGGGATCCTACAACCAAAAACTTCCTTACCTCCCTTCCTTTCTCTGCTTTCTGCAGGGATCGCTCCCTCCGTGATTCCCTTCTCCATTCTTCCCTCCCAGCACCTACCCCTGCAAGCGGGCCAAGTGAGAAGTGCCAATTCACCTACCCCCCTTTTCCAACCTCCAATGGAGCATGTGATTTGCCAGGTTATGGCAGGGAATTCAGAATAGGTTGTGGGTCTGATGTGATTGCTTACGGCTAGTCCAGACTTGATGAACTGAATGGCCTTGTACCTTGCTTTAACCATTCTGTGATTCTATGTTTGTTTGCCTGTTACTGGGCACCCATTCCTTCTGCTTTGCTTTCAAGAAGAAAGCACTGGTGCTAGGATTTCTGTCTATCAGAATCAGGATTATTATCACTGACATACAGTATATCATGAAATGTGTTGTATTGCAATACAGTGTAATGCATATTGCAATAAGAAATATATATTTATATATTTAAAAAATGAAGTGAGTGATGCAAAAATTTAGCGAAAATAGTGAAGTACTGTACATGGGTCCACTGTCCGTTCAGAAATCTGATGGCAGAGGGGAAGGAGCTGTTCCTGAATGTTAAGTGTGTACCTTCAGGCTCCTGTACCTCCTCTCCGATGGTAGTAATGAGAAGAGGGCCTGTCCTAGTTGGTAAGGGCCTTTAATGATGGATGCTGTCTTTTTGAAACATTGCCTTCTGAAGATCTTCATTTTGCTGGGGTGGCCTATGCCAGTGATGGAGCTGGCTGACTTCACAACTCTCTGCAGATTTTTCTGACCCTGTGCCATGGCCCCACCATACCAGACAGAGATGCAACCTGTTAGAATGTTCTCCACAGTCCATCTTCAGAAATTTGCTGCAGTCTTTGGTGATGTACCAAAGGAAACATCAGTACATCTACAGCCAGGAAGATTTGGAAACCGTCAAATGGATTTGTCTTTGAATTCACTTCTGAACATTATTATTGAATCTGTTTTCACTGCTTTTTCCAGGAAAGTTTTCCAGATCCCATTAAACCCGTCATCCAAGAGAAATTTCTTCAACAAGTCTTTAGTTTAATGCTAATCATTACTCAATATTAGCTTCTGATCTGTCAGTCTCTCAGTCTACCTTGCACCTGATTTGGCATCTAGAGAATAAATCTGGAATAAACAGGATAGCAATGATGATTGTGCATTGCTGTAAAAACACCTGGCTTATTGATGTCGAATGAGAAAAGAATCCCCATTCTTACCCAATCTAGCCTTGATGTGACTCCAGACCCAGTGATGTTGATTCCTATCTGCATCCTCTTTCAGGGACCATTGGGAAGGGAGAGTACCAGGAATGTCCACACTTTATAAATAGTTTTCATCCACTGGCTTTCTGTCTAGTTAACCAGCTCCGATGAAAGGTCTTTGACCTGATAAACATAAACTCTGTTATCTCCCAGCAGAGAGAGAGAGAGAGAGAGAGAGAGAGAGAGAGAGAGAGAAGGAAAGAAGGAGAGAGAGAGACAGAGAGAGAGGGAGAGAGAGAGAGAGAGGGAGAGACGGAGAGGGAGAGAGAGTCAGATAGACAGAGAGACAGAGAGGGAAGAAATGGAGAGAGAGAAAGAGAAAGGAGATAGTGGGAAAGAAGAAGAGAGGAGAGGCGAGGAGGAAAGAGAGAAAGGGGGAAGATAGGGAGGGAGAGAAGGAAGGATGGAGAGAGAAAGCAAACGAGTGAAGTGCGAAAGGATCAAGGCGTTTTTGTATATGAAGCTGGTACAATCAAGCAGAGATGCCAGGAATACCTGCACATTTGGTATCCAGGTAGAAGCAACGTGTAGTGAGACTGGCAGATGATGGGGCAACATTCCAGTCAGTGGAACTGGAGATGCAACTAGATAGGAGCTGCAGGAAGGTAGTCACCACTAAGTCGCAGGAAGCAGGCACCTGAGTGAATGTCAGGAGAGGGAAAGGGAATAGGCAGCGAGTGCAGAAATCATTAGGGGAGTAGACATGAGATTCTGTAGATGTGAAAGAGACACCCAGATGGTATGTGTCCTCTCAGGTGCCAGGGTCAGGGATGTCTCGGATCGGGCCCACAGCATCCTAAAGGGGTATGGTGAGCTGCCGGAAGTTGTGGTAGATATTGTTACCAATAACATAGGTAGGAAAAAGGAGGATGTCCTGGGAGCTAAGTAGAAAGCTGAAAAGCAGGAACACTAGGGTAGTAATATCTGGATTGCTGTCTGTGCAACTTGCCAGTGAAGGTAAGAATGGGATAATTTGACAGATTAATATATGGCTGAAGAATGGGTACAGGGGGCAGGTGTTCAGATTTCAGGATCATTGGGATCTCTTCTGGGAAGGTGCGACCTGTACAAAAAGGACGGGTTACACCTGAACTCGAGGGGGAACCAATATCCTTGCAGACACAAAATAATCTGTAGATGCTGGGTTCAAAGCAACACACACAACACGCCGGAGGAACTCAGCAGGTCGGGCAGCATCAGTGGAAAAGATCGGTCGACGTTTCGGGCCGGAACCCTTCGTCTGGCCCAAAACGTCGACCGATCTTTTCCACTGATGCTGCCCAACCTGCTGAGTTCCTCCAGTGTGTTGTGTGTGTTGCAATATCCTTGCAGGTAAGTTTGCTAGAGTTGTTGGAAAAGGTTTGAACTAATTTGGCAGGGTTGTTGGGAACCCAAGTGATAGGGCTGTGGATGGAGCAGTTGGTGGCCAAGTCGGTGCAGTGTGGAGTGAGTCAGGCAGATGACAGGGCAAAATTACAGTCAGTGGAGTGAGCTAATGTGTAATGGGCCAAAATCAAAAAGGATGATGAGCACAGGACTGAAGGTGTTATACTTGAATGCACGCAGCATATGGAATAAAGTAGATGCTCTTGCAGCGCAGTTAGAGATTGGCAGGCATGAATTGTGGGCATCACTCAGTTGCAACTGAAGGAAGATCATAGCTGGGAGCTTAACATCCAAGGATCTTGAAAGGACAGGCAGGTAGGTAAAGGGACTAAAGCGACTCTGTTGGTAAGAAATCATTAGAAAGAGGTGACATAGAATCAGAAGGTGTAGAATCTTTGAGGGTAGAGTTAAGAAACTGCAAGGCTAAAAAGACCCTGATGGAAGTTATATACTGGCTTCTGAGCAGTAGCTAGGATATGGGCTACAAATTACATTGGGAGAAGGAAAAGATATGTAAAAACAACAATGCTACTATATCAAAGTTGCTGGTGAACGCAGCAGGCCAGGCAGCATCTCTAGGAAGAGGTAGAGTCGATGTTCCGGGCCGAGACGTCGACTGTACCTCTTCCTAGAGATGCTGCCTGGCCTGCTGCGTTCACCAGCAACTTTGATGTGTGTTGCTTGAATTTCCAGCATCTGCAGAATTCCTTGTGTTTACGTTTTTAAATGCTACTATAATCGTGGGGGATTTCAATATGCAGGTAGATTGGAAACTCAGGTTGCTTTGGAAACCAGGGGAAGGAGTTTCTGGAAAGCCTCCAAAATGGGGTTTTCGAACTGTTTGTGACTGTACTATTCTATGTTCAAAGCCCACCAGAGGAAGGCAATTCTGGAATTGGTGCTGTATAATAATTTGATTTGGGAGCTTAAGGTAAAGGAACCCTTAGGAGGCATCCCCTCCAGGACACGCCCTCTTCTCATTACTACCATTAGGCAGGAGATACAGGAGCCTAAAGACCCAATGCACAGAGAAAGAGAGGGAAAAAAACGCAAATCATGCAAACAATAGAAGCAAACAACAGCATTCCAAACCAAATTGAGTCCGTAGACCCGGAGTCAGAGCAACTGGAATATGCCCACAGCCTCAGTCTCAGTTCATCATATGGAGGAGGGAAGTCAATATGAAGCTCGCAGATGCAAATGCGTAACAGCCCGAGCAGTCTCACAGCCTCAGCACCACACAGGCAGGAGTGAACATAATGGAAAAGCGAGCAGAATCGGCCCGATGCTCGCCTCCGGTCGCAGCACCCTGCTTTTTCAGTCGATTTGGGCCAGTGTTTACATTGTCCAGACATCAGGTCATGCCTGGCATTGTGGCTAATATATTATTTAGGTAGTACATTTCACTGGCGCCACCAAACAACAAATTTCACGACATAAATCAGTGATAATTCGCCTGAGTCGGATTCTGATTCTGACGTTAGAGCTACCCCGCTTGTATTTGACATTTCTACCTTGTTATCGACAGATGTTGCCCGGGTATTTGCACCATTTTCTGTCTTTATTTCAAATTTGCAGCTTCTGTTTGCATTTTCCTGCTAAACCAGGGGTTCCCAACCTTTTTTATGCCATGGACCCCTACCATTAACCGAGAGGTCCATGTCCCCCAGGTTAAGAAACCCTGCCAAGACGTTAATTTTCTCTCTGATTTAAAATCAATCAGCATCAATGATGTAGGTAAGCTGGTTGCTCACAGCATCCTTATTTTGCATTCGCTACGAGTAAATTGATGACCGTTCTCCCTTGATTACAACAGTGATCATATATCAAAATTATCTCTCTGGTCCTTCAATGCTTTGGGCTGTCCAGGGACGGTGAAAGGTTTGGAATAAATCTTTTCCTTCAGTTGAAGTATCACAGCCAAAACAGCAAAGGGAGGGATGGCTCATTACATTGATGGTTGAGGGGCGTGCGAAGAAGAAACAGTGCTTTTGCTCTGCACGCCTCTTCCGTAGCATTGTGCTTTTACGGGAAGGGCTTTCTAGCCCCACGTCCAACCCTCCACCTTCGCAGAAATCTGCATGCAGATTTCTGAATGGACGTTAAACCTATGAACAGTACCTCATTACTTTGTTTTCTCTTTTTGCATTACTTATTTAACTTTTTAAATATGTATACACTTATTATAATTTACAGTTTTTATTATTAGATGTTGCGATGTACTGCTGCCACATAATAAAATTCACAACATATGCCAGCAATATTAAACCTGATTCTGAATGTTGACAGCAGAATCCATAATAACTTTTTAAAGGGTTGAGATTCAAAACTGAAACTAATTTTAGGGGGAGTGGGGCAAAGTGGATCGATTTTTTTTCAAATGCCTTCTTCTTCTTCTTCTTCCTCCCATCACCCCTATGGGGCTTAGGCCACTGTCAGCAGCTCAGCAGAGTCCTCTGTCCTGGGCCAGTCTTTCAAGGTGTAGCCAATCAAAGATCCTCCCTCCTCCAGGGATGAGGTCCTTGGTCCTTATCGAGCCATAGAAAAGAACAGAACAGAAGCAGACCCTTCAGCCCATCTAGTCTATGCTGAGATTATTTAAACTGCCTACTCCCATCGACCTGTACCCGGACTCTGGCCCTTCATACTCTTACAATCCATGTACCTATCCAAACTTCATTTAAATTTTGAAATCAAGTTTGCATGTACCACTTACTCTAGCAACCCGCTCCACTCTCTCATGACCCTCTTTGTGAAGAAGTTTTCTGTCATGTTCCACTTAAACTTTTCAACTTTCACCTGTCATGTGTGACGCCCAGCAGAGGTACCGGACTGATGATGCTAATGAGAGAGATAAGAAAGACAATGGAGAAACATTCAAAATGCTAATAAGAGAGAAGAGAGGGATTAACAGGAAAGAAACACAATTCAGGTATTGACAGACCGGTTGCTTCGAACCTGAACTGTTTGAAGTTTGAAAGACAGGTGATACCCCAGCAGGGGGATAAAAAAAGCAGGTTTGCTAAGGCACGCGACACCATGAGACCCTGGAAAGTGCGGTGTGCCCCCACAAGAGGGTGGAAGTTTGGAGGTCCGGTTCGCGGGAACCGACCAGAGGCGCACAGGCTGTAAAAGTACGATCAGTGGGAACCTGGGGTGTGTGTCCGCTCTTGCCTGGGTGCCGGGTTCACCGCGGAAGAACGATCGTATCCGGAACGGAGGGGTCACAGTTGGTGACCACAGCGGGACAGAAGACATCAAAGAGTCTGCCCAAAACCAACTGCGAAGACATCAAAAAGGTCTGCCGAAACCAAATTACATCTCTTTCTCTCCAACGGTTCGACAACAGCGATTACTGCGAACTGCACTAAACTGAACTGAACTCTGCTTCACTGAAGACTGATCATTTTACCCCTAGACTGCGATAGAGCTTGGCTGATTCTTATTACCCTAGTTCTGTGTATATGTGTGCATTATCATTGCTAACCTGTTACATTTATATCCTTAAGATTAGTGTACTGTATTACTTATTTCTTTAATAGAACTTTATTAGTTCCTAGTAATCCAGACTCCAACGAGTGTTCCATTTCTGCTGGTTTGGCAAGCCAGTTACGGGGTACGTAACACACCCTTAACCAATGGCCTCTAATTGTAGTCCCACCTAACCACAGTGAAAAAAGACCTCTTTGCATTTATCTTATCTGTACCCCGCATAACTTTGTAAACCTCTATCAATCTCCTCTCAATCTTCTACATTTCAAGGAATACAGTCGTAATCTATTCAATCTTTCCATATAACTGAGATCCTCCAGACCCAGCAACATCCTTGTAAATTTTCTCTGTACTCTTCCAACCTTATTTAATCTTTCCAATAGGTAGGTGACCAAAACTGCATACAATAGTCCAAATTAGGCCAAATTAGGTGGCGCTTAGGAGACAATGGCACCTAACGGCAACTCCTATACTCGCATCTTTGGAAACAGCTCTATTTCTATCTTAAAATATCTCTTTCAGGGTTCTTCTGAAGACCCTGACCTGGAGTTACACACTGACCTTGGTTCTTTGTGGGAATGGGACCCACTCTCAGGGTCTCACGACTGACTGTTATTCGATATACCAAGGATGCAGCTTAGAAGATTAGCTCGCCTTGGGAGTTTTGGGATTTTGTGGCTCTGGAGGCAGGCGGACTCGAGGTCGGTGCCTCTACAGGAAACCGGTGTGTCGTGGGAGTCAGTAGATTGAAAGCAGCAAGCTGGCTGCTGACTGTGAGCCCAGAGACCCGAGTTCTTTGGGCACAGAGCTCGGAAAAAGCGATGCAACGAACTTTTAACATCGTTGTTATGTCTCCCCTCTCACTGTGAAATGGAGACACCTCTTTTTCCCTTATTAGGGAGAGAGAGCACCTGTGGTACGTCGAATTATCGGGTGAATGAGTAGTCTTTGGGGTACTGCAAGTCTGTGTCTTTATTGATGCTTTGCTGCATGTTTGAGTGTTCGGTGGGGGGGTGCTGATGCTTTTTCTGCTGGTGGGGGGAGAGGGGATCATTGCTTTGCTGCTGCTTATGCATGGGGGGTGGGCTGGGGGGAGCTTTGGGGTTCTAACATTTAACTGTCATTCATTCTTTGGGACACTCCTCTTCTTTGGATGGTTGCGAAGAATTTCAGGGTGTATACTGCATACATTTCTCTGACATTAAGTGCACCTTTGAAACCTTTGAAACCTTGAAACAAGTGTCTTATACAACTTCAACATAACAATCCCATCTCCTGTACTCAGTACTTTGACTTAAGAAGGCTGATGTGCCAAAAGCTTTCTTTATGACCCGATATACCTGTGGCACAACTTTCATTGAATTATGTACCTGTAAATCCCAGATCACTTTGCTCTATCGGGCTCCTCAGTGCCCCACCATTCACTGTGAGAGACCTACCCTGACTGGTCCTACCAAAGTGCAACACCTCACACTCGTCTCCATTAAATTCCATCTGCCATTTTCCATTTGGTCCAGATCCTGCTGCAAGCTTCTACTGGTGTTTCTGTAGTGCTGTGTTTTCACAGGAGGGGATTGTTAGTCCCATCTCTCCATCTTTCACATCTAGGTTTGGGACTGTCCATGGTGAGTTTGCAAAGTGCCAATTGAGGCAAATTAGTATCATTGCCTCATTTTTTTTTGTCACCAGCTTTGTTTTGCGTGGTTGAGTTTGAAGACTACATATTCCCTGTCTAGCCAGCCGGTGGTGTAATGGCATCCACACCAGACTTCGGGGCAAGCGGTCCAGGGTTCGAATCCAGCCAGATCCTTGCACACTTTCCATCTGTGCTGTGTTGAGCTTCGAGCTAGCAACTCGGCATCATTAAAAAACAGACAGAATGCTGAAGAAACAGCAAGGTTGGTGCCCAATGTGCCACAAGGCATAGAGAGGAACAATAATACGCCCTGTCAATATGATCCGGATTCCCACCGAAGCTTCCGAAGGGAAAAGGCAACACCGTAACACGAGAGTACTGCAGTTTGCATCAAAGGTGCTTTCAATTATCCCGCAGACTTAAAAATGACTCAGAACTCCGCCTTCTCCAAGCACACACCGAGCCCCACCCCACCCACTGCACTAGAAATAGATCAATGCTCGTGTTTCTGCTGATCTGCGCTATACTTGGCTAATGAAAGGGAAGGTCAGAAACGGCTGTTGTGGTTGTCAAGGCAACAGCTGGTCCAGAATGGAAATCAGATTGTTTCTTTATTTCATTAGACATACCTCCAAAAAAATGCTCGTTCGCTCTGATAATATATTTTGGATGCTGTGAATTAATTTAGAGACATACTCCTGCTGATCAAATGTAACTGCTATTATTGATAAAGGGTGGGACGTCCCAAGTTCACAGTGTAATCATCGGATCGTAGAAGGGGACCATTTGGTCCATTGTAATCATGCTGGTTATTTGGAAGCTTCCAAAGCACTTCCACTGCCCGTCAACGTGGACTTGGTCGCTCCAAGCACTTATCCTAAACACAAGAGATTCTGCAGATGCTGGAAAGCCAGAGCAATGTCACCGATTCCATTTGAAAGTCATGATAGAAAAGCTTCTGCTAACCTATCCAGAAGAAAATTTCAGGTCATGACTTCTTTCTGTAGTTGGATGTTTCTCTTTGGGTCTTGACACTCAGCCGAATCTCTGTCCTATGGAACTTCGATTTCAGAGGATCTTGGATCCATCTCTGACAACTGTTTAGACCTTTCAAAGGATCTTGTATCCATCCCTGACAACTGCTTAGGACAGTGGTTGCCAAGTTTTTTGGGTTACCATCCCCTTGGCTCCCAGACCACACCCCAGTGAACCCCCTTCTCCTTTACCGGCCATTACATAAAAGCTAAAAAGAATTTTGATTTACAATGTACTGTGAAAGAAAACAGGGACTGCTAATTCAAATCACTGAAAGTAATTGCAAAAAACTTATTCAAATCTACTTAAAGCTATAAATAAAATTATTTCTTCATTTAATTACAGCATGAACAATTTTAGGACCTGTATTAGTAGTCCAACTATTCACTACTTGATTGCTTTCTCACCTTTCAATGAGATGGATGGGTTTGGGGCAGCGACATCAGCGTCTCAACATCATGCTCCAGGTCACTCAGAAGGAGTCTGAGATCCCTACATTCAGTAATTTGCAGTCTGTGTCATTGCTTTGAAAGAAGTTGGGCAACTGCACTGAAACCAAGCTCCACAAGATATGATGTTGGAAAGGCAATAGAGAACATCTTGACCTTTTTCCACAGTGTAGGAAAGCGTTCAGACATTTCTCTCTGAAACCAAAAGTCTTGCTATGATTTTTTTAACCTTGGCTTCAGCTCAAAGTCATTTTGTAGCAAGATCAGAGGTTCCTCCATCCTTCCTGTTAATTCCTCATTACAAGTGTTCAGGAATGGATTTATACTTTATACTTTATGGTTGCCAAACAATTGATACTAGAACGTACAATCATCACAGCGATATTTGATTCTGTTCTTCGCGCTCCCTGGAGTACAAATCGATAGTAAATATAAAAAATTTAAATTAGAGATCATAAATAGAAAATAGAAAAATGGGAAGTAAGGTAGTGCAAAAAAAAACTGAGAGGCTGGTCTGGATATTTGGAGAATCTGGCCCAGATCCGGGTCAGGATCTGTTCAGCAGTTTATCACAGTTGGAAAGAAGCTGTTCCCAAATCTGGCCGTACGAGCCTTCAAGTTCCTGAGCCTTCTCCCGAAGGGAAGAGGGACGAGAAGTGTGTTGGCTGGGTGGGTCGTGTCCTTGATTATCCTGGCAGCACTGCTCCGACAGGGTGCGGTGTAAAGTGAGTCCACGGATGGAAGATTGGTTTGTGTGATGTGCTGGCCGTGTTCACAATCTTCTGCAGCTTCTTCTGGACTTGGACAGGACAACTTCTATACCAGGTTGTGATGCACCCTTGAAGAATGCTTTCTACGGTGCATCTATAAAAATTAGTGAGGGTTTTAAGCCAAATTTCTTTAGCTTTCTCTGGAAGTAAAGGTGCTGGTGGGCCTTCTTGGCAGTGGACTCTGCTTGGTTGGACCAGGTCATGTCATTTGTAATATTGACCCCGAGGAACTTAAAGCTTTTGACCTGTTCCACTTGCACACCACTGATGCAAATTGGGTCATGCGGTCCGCTACTCGACAAAGCGTTGAGGTTGACCGGTAGGCTGTGGTTGATGTGTGCCATAACCAATTGCTCAAAGCACTTCATAGCAATTGATGTCAGAGCCACAGGTCGACAGTCATTCAAGCATGCCACCTTGCTCTTCTTCAGCACCGGGATTATCGTTGCCTTCTTAAAACACGAGAGGATCTTAGACTGAAGCAAGGAGCAGCTGAAGATGTCAGCAAACACTCCAGCTAGCTCACTTGCACAGGCCCGGAAAACCTGTCGCAGGACGCCATCTGGGCCCGTCGCCTTCCTTGGATTTATCTTCAGGTAGGCCCTTCTAACGTCCTCCTCGGTGATGATGAATCTCGATGACACCAGGTCCGGTTCATCTGGGCGGAGCAGGACGCTCCTCTTCTGTTTGAATCTTGTGTAGAATACGTTAAGTTACCAAATCTGGAATTTAGATCAAGAGAAGATCCTGAAATCTCGCTGATATATCTTTACGCAGCTCACCCAGAAGGTAGAGCGTACTTGAAGAACATCATCTGGTATTCTTTCTTTCTCTTCCAGCTCAGGGGCACAGAAACTGGAAAAGGTCATGGCGGCCAGTGTTGCACCTAAATAGGGTTAACTTGGACAGAAATGTGGAGATGATTGCTTTGACTTTGATAAGATTCATATCATTTCCTTGCAAATAAGGATTGATTTCATTAAGCTTTGTGAATTACTTAAGGAGGAGGGAGGAGAAGATGGCGGCACGGCCGTTCCGAATGATATTGTATGTGTAACTAGGGGCCGTGCACAATCCGGATTTGATGGAGACAGCCGTGAGAAGCGCAGAGGAACATCTGGAGTAACTTCTGAAATGTCCGCTTCGCTGCCGCTGCTACTGTGCGATCGAGAATCTCCGGAGGGGAAGGCCCCAAATCCTCGGCTTTGCCTATCGCTTGTTGCCGGGGTCGGGGGTCAAAGCGCTCGGCAGAGATGGTGCTCGGTGCTCGGTGTCGAATAGGTGGTCGGAGGCTCGGAGTTTTTCGGACGGACTCGGAGTCGGACTGTGGTCGGATGCTTCCGGGATGCTGCACTGGCAAGCTGGCGGTGCTGGAGGTTCACCGTCTGCGTGAGATGATGGGACTTTCGTGAGACTTTGAGACTTTTACTGTGCCATGGTCTGTTCTTATCAAATTATGGTTTTGCTTTGCACTGTTGTAACTATATGTTATAATTATGTGGTTTTTGTTAGTTTTTAAGTCGGTTTGTCATGTGTTTTTCGTGATATTATTCTGGAAAAACATTTTATCATTTCTTAATGCATGCATTACTAAATGACAATAAAAAGGGACTGTGTGTCCTCATAATCATAATCATAATTCTAACAAATAAGCAATGCCGTGCCTAATATTCTTGAGTTGGTTACTGAATTCAAGTCTTCAAATTATTTTATCACTGTTACAAAAAGTTCATAAAAGCATCTCGGGCAGTTTCCCTTTGAGAGTTATCAGACTTCTGTGTGTAACAGCAAGCGTCCAAGCTGTCCATCATTCTCATTACAAAGCTCTTGAAATGGTCCAGAATTGAGAGGATGGGACCTGACTTTATTTACCTCTGTGATAATAGTACTTAATGATTTGTGCAGCCAATCACTTAGGTTTTTCTGTGACAAAATATTGTCTGTAAATGGCACAGTGAATAGTAAATATGTTCGGTACAGCTTTTTTCAAGAAAGCAAAAAACCCCACAGTGGTGTTCTGTCATTAATGGTGCTCCATTTGTTGCACAAGCTAGGACGTTGATAAGCGGATTGTCAAGCGCTGCAACAAATTAAGGGGAAAGTTATGACATCATTATAGCTCAGACAAAATCCGACTCTCTGCCTGGAGGTACATAAAATGGGTAGCAATATCTCAGATAGGCTGTGGGCTAGAGAAATGTGGCCAAGACCATTTGAAAGGACAGATTCTGAGCTTTACCCCACTGAAGGTCATATCCAAACACAAAGGAACTGTGTCACTGCGTGCCCAGTTTATGAGAGTCGTACTAAACCTGTACGACAGTAGTGAATGGCACTAATGGGCACAGAAATAACATTATTTTCATCAGTCAGATTTCTCATGATATACCAAATACAGAAGTGTCACATTGCTTTTCGACAACTATAATTCACTTCAAACAATGTCTAAGGTTGTTTAGCTAGAGATGAGGTGATTTTGTGATGACTGTAATCATTTATGAGGCACTGAGGATCAAATGCTTATGATAAGTAACGTACTTCTTAAATTAAGCCTGTAATCCCTCAGCTGTCTTCTTTGCTACTAAGTGCCTCCCACCACCCCCTTTATCTGTATCATCCACTTAAAAACTACCACTGCCCCCAGGGGGGTGATGTCACCCACATTGAGAACCGCTGGTTTAACCATTGGTTATTTTGCCCACCTCAAGCAAATCTCTTTTCATCCTCCTTCACCTCAAGGTAAAAAATACTCAATAAATTCATAATAGAATAATAACCATAATAGAATCAATGAAAGACCAGACCAACTAGGGTGTTCAACCAGTCTGCAAAAGACAACAAACTGTGCAAATACAAAAAGAAATAAATAATAATAATAAAAATAAGCAATAAATATTGAGAATGTGAGATGAAGAGTCCTTGAAAGTGAGTCCATTGGTTGTGGGAACAGTTCAATGATGGGGCAAGAGAAGTTGAGTGAAGATATCCCCTCTGGTTCAAGACCCTGATGGTTGAGGGGTAATAGCTGTTCCTGAACCAGGTGGTGTGAGTCCCGAGGTTCCTGGACCTTCTTCCTGATGGAGGGAGTGAGAAGAGAGCATGGCCTGGGTAGTGGGGTTTCCCGATGATGGATGCTGCTTTCCTGTGACAACGCTCTGTGTAGATGTGTTCAATGGTGGGGAGGGCCTTGCCCTTGATGGACTGGGGTATGTCCACAACATTTTGCAGGATTTCCATTCAAGGAGATTGGTGTTTCCATACCAGGCTGTGATGCAGCCAGTCAATATACTCTCCTCCACACATCAATAGAAGTTTGTCAAAGTGTTAGATGTCATGCTAAATCTTCAGAATCTTCTGAGGAAGTCGAGGCACTGCCGTGCTTTCTTCATAATTACACTTATAAGCTGGGCCCAGGATAGGTCATTTGAGATAATAACGCTGAGGAATTTAAAGTTGCTGACCCTCTCCACCTCTGATCCCCTGATGAACACTGGCTCATGGACCCCTGGTTTCATTCAGCTGAAGTAAATGTGTGTTGGAGAGTGCTCGATATCACACTCCTCATGCACGCACACACACACACGCACGCACGCACGCGCACACGCACGCACAGAAACGCGAGCGCACACACACATACCAACGCACACACGTACACACACATGCAAACACACACATGTGTGCACACACACGCACGCACACATGCACGCACACACACAAGCACACAAATGCACACACAGACACACACATGCACACATGCACACACACACACACATACACACACACGCACACAGACACACATGAACACACACATGCACGCACACACACGCACACAAACACACACACACGTGTGCACACACATGCACACACGCGCATGCACATCCACACACGCACACACACGCCATCACACAAATGCAGACACACAAACACACACACGCGCACACACAGACACACGTGCACACATGACACACTCACACGCACACACGCAAACACGCATGCACGCACACACATGCACACGCAAGCACACAAACACACACATACAAACACACACATACACACACACACACAACCTTGTCATTCTGCTGTCATTCGTTGAGTCTACCCACTTCAGTGTCTTCCCCGGGCATATTCTCATAATGGGTCCTAAAGGTTTGGCTTTCTGATGCTTTTTCCACCAAACACAGTGGAATATTCCATTTCTTTAGTAATGGGGATGTGTAACTGTGTATATGTTCTTTGCATACTGTAGTTAAGATAGATACTTCTGTTTATTTTGTAATAAGATTGTAATTACATTATGGAGTGAATCCTTTTCTAATTCATGTGTAGTTTAAATTTAACTGTGTGGCTAATTAAAGCTGGCACGTCCTGGTGCCTGATAAACGAGGCTCTTTACTCTCAGGAGCAGAGAGAGATCAGGACTGCCAGGAGTTCACACTGGACATTGTATGTAGCTATATTTCTGCTTTGGTAGATATCTTTTCGTAAATATTGGCAGATTTCTTTTCACTATTTTCACTATTTTTTCTAAGTCCGATTTTCACGACATCTAATAAGCACCCTTGCACAAAAATACCAAACCTCTGGTCATAACTCACGTATCCACCACAATCAGCAGCTCTTTAGTCTAGCTGATGTTGAGTGTGAGGTTGTTGATGTGGTACCACTCAAGCAGGATTTCAGTCTCCCTCCTATACACTGATTCATCACCACCTCCGATGTAGCGAACGACAGTGGTGTCATCAGCAGATTTAAATCTGGCATTGGCGCTGTGCTTAGCCTCACAGTCATAGGTGTAAAGCGAGTAAAGCAGAGGGCTAAGCACACATCACTGTAGTGTAGCAAAGATAACATAAACAAACGGTGTAGGATTATGCGTACACTCACTGGCCACTTTACATGGTGTTTACATGTTGCCTTAGAGGGAGTACAAAGAAGATTCACCAGATTGATTCCTGGGATGGCAGGACTTTCATATGAAGAAAGACTGGATGAACTGGGCTTGTACTCGTTGGAATTTAGAAGATTGAGGGGGGATCTGATTGAAACGTATAAGATCCTAAAGGGATTGGACAGGCTAGATGCAGGAAGATTGTTCCCGATGTTGGGGAAGTCCAGAACGAGGGGTCACAGTTTGAGGATAGAGGGGAAGCCTTTTAGGACCGAGATTAGGAAAAACTTCTTCACACAGAGAGTGGTGAATCTGTGGAATTCTCTGCCACAGGAAACAGTTGAGGCCAGTTCATTGGCTATATTTAAGAGGGAGTTAGATATGGCCCTTGTGGCTACGGGGGTCAGGGGGTATGGAGGGAAGGCTGGGACAGGGTTCTGAGTTGGATGATCAGCCATGATCATAATAAATGGCGGTGCAGGCTCGAAGGGCCGAATGGCCTACTCCTGCACCTATTTTCTATGTTTCTATGTTTCTATGTTTCATATCTAGTAAAGTGGTCTTGCTTAAGGTCTTATACTGCTGTAGCCCATCCACTTTAAGGGTCAATGTGTTGTATTCAGACTGTTGAAACACACGGTTATTTGAGTTTCTGTCGCCGTCCTGTCAGTTTAAACTAGTCTGGCCATTCCCCTCTGACCTCTCTCATTAACAAAGGCATTTTTGCCCGCAGAACTGCCGTTTTTTGGACATCTCTTTTTCTGTTTATTGCACCTTTCTCTGTAAATGCTAGAGACTGTTGTGCATGAAAACCCCAGGAGATCAGCAGTCTCTGAGATACTCAAACACCAACAATCATTCTTTCTTCCTCATTCTGATGTTTGACCTGAACAACAACCAAACCTCGTGACCATGTCTAAATGTTTTTGTGCATTGAGTTGCTGCCACGTGATTGACTGATTAGATATTTGCACCAATGAGCGGGTTTGCAGGTGTACCTAATAAAGTGGCCACTGAGTGTAACATCATATTTTTTGTGGGGAGCACTGTCAGGACTCAGCATGTAGTGTGTGAGTGGGGACTTAACACAATTTAGGAAATGGGTAGCAGACTTTTGGATGAGCTCAGGTTTAATAAGCCATGATTAACTACGACCTCTTCAGGAATCATTAACAATAACCACATTGCCTGATCGTTGGGAGAACTAACTATATCAGTCACTGCGCAGGGGAACGCTCTGGGAAATACTGTTCTTACAAATGTGATGGTTTGAAAGCTCCACAGACGCAGTGCACCAGTCCTAATCAGTAATTTTAATCCGTGGACGAGGAAAAATATACACAGATGGATAGTTGGGAAAATCAGACCAGAGGGACTGAGCACAGCTTCATGAGCTGCAGTCGAGGAAGAAACGGCGGTGGGGGCGCGGCGGGGGGGGGAGCTGCTTCTTTAAAAGTTAGTTGATTGTATGAAAGAGTTTGGGGCTGAATAAAGGGAGGGGGCTGAGAGCTCCCACAAGGATAGACACAACAGGCGCAGGTTGTGATGGATGGCATGTATGGAAGCTGTCCTTCGAATCCACACAGTGCAGAGGATACAGTGAAGCACGGATACAGACATCTGCATGAGCACATTTAACCGGCTTACACAGCTCGGTAACTGCTCTTTACAGCTGTTTATATGTCATCCATGTACATCTCACTAGCACACTTCTCATCTTTGAAAAGGAAGGGGTCATTTACGTACGTGACTTGTAGATTTAATCTGTTTTCTGAGTCTCTTTGATTTTCGATCAGCATTACTTTCTTCTTCTGACTTGAGCTTTAGAATATAAGATATAAGATAATGAGACACAGGAGCAGAACTAGGCTATTCGGCCCACTGAGTCCACTCCAGTGTTCCACCATGGCTGATTTTGTCATGGTCCAGTCCACGAAGTCTGCATTCCGGTTCACGGTCTAGTCCGTGGACTCAGGACTCCGGGTCTTCCAGCTGTCCCTTGTTTGGTTGAGTTAATCATAGGTACCTGATTTCCATCTTGGGGCTTGGAATATCAGCAGCCTTGGGGTTGAGTGTGGGCGGTTGGTTTGTCTTGTCAAGATTTCCTGGGAGTAACCTGCCGGTGGAAGGCTAGAGTGGCCACTTGACATCTTTAGGCCATGTTGGAGAACCATCGCTTCATGGAGCCTTGCTGTCGGTAGTCGGAGCTGTCTTTGCGGTATGGATCCGGCTGTTTCCGTAGCCAGCTGAGGTTGCTGGCTGAACTGAGACTCCGAGCTACCCCGAAGCAGAGATGGAACTGTCTGTCGTTCTTTGGTGTTTGTCTCTTCTTGTCCTCACCTGTGTGGGGTAAGTCAGGCCATTCTGCCATTGCCCTGGGGGGGGGGAGATCTGTCTAGTCCTTGCCTCAGTGGGGTAAGTCAGACCGTTCTGCCATTGTCCTGTGGGGGGATCTGTCTTGTCTTGTCTTGTCTTTGCCTCTGTTGGGTAAGTCCGGCCGTTCTGCCGTTACCTGATGGATAGTCCTGTCCCACCTTGGTGTGGAGAGGTTGAGTCCCGGTTTGTCTACGTATAAGTCCCGGCTCTATGTCTATGTACTGTCCTGTCTCATGTTGGTGTGTGATAAAGATGAGTCCCGGCTTTTCGAAGGATAAGTCCCGGCTCTATATTGATGTACAGTTCCTAGTCTGTCTCCGAGCTCCAGCCTCCGAGTTATCAGCTTCCGCATTCCAAGACCCAAGACCCCAGCCTGCAGCCTCAAGACCAAGGACCCCAGACTCCTGCCTGCAGCCTCAAGACCCAGGACCCCAGATCCCTGCCTGCAGCCTCAAGACCAAGACCCCTGCCTGCAGCCTCAGGACCCAGGACCCCAGACCCCTGCCTGCAGCCTCAAGACCCAGGACCCCAGACCCCTGCCTGCAGCCTCAAGACCAAGACCCCTGCCTGCAGCATCAAGACCCAGGACCGCTGCCTGCAGCCTCTAGACCAAGACCCTAGCCTGCAGCCCCAAGCCTCTAGACCGCAGCCACATCCTGTCCCGTAGTCATGTCGTGTCCTTGCCTGGTTCTGGGGCCCGAACCCGAGGCAAGACCCAGGTTGTGGGTCCTTGTCCAGTCTCTGGCTCGGAGCCCAAGCCCAGGCTCCTAGTTCATAGTTCCTTGTCCGGGTTCCCTGTCTTGTCCCTGTCCTAGCCCAAGTCTGCGTTCTTGTCCCTACTCCTTGTCTGTATCCTGTCACGTCCCTAATCAAGTCAAGTCCTGTTCCTTGTACTGCAGTGTCTGTGTCTTGCATTTGGGTCCGCTACCAGTGCCCCCTTTGTGACAGATTTATTATCTCCCTCAGTTCTCCTACCTTCTCTCTGTAACCTTTGACATCCTGACTAATCAAGAACCTAGCAACCTCCACTTTTTACCCAAATACTTGACCTCTACAGGTGTCTGGCAATGAATTCCACACATTAGATTTGGTTAGATTAGATTATGAGAACACGCAGTCCTCTTTTATTGTCATTTAGTAATGCATGCATTAAGAAATGATATGTTTTTCCAGAATGATATCACAGAAACACATGACAAACCGACTTAAAAACTAACAAAAACCACATAATTATAACATATAGTTACAACAGTGGAAAGCAATATAGTAATTTGATAAGAACAGACCATGGCACGGTAAAAGTCTCAAAGCTTCTCAAAAGTCCCATCATCTCACGCAGACGGTGAGCCTTCAGCACCGCCAACTTGCTGATGCGACATCCTGGCAGCATCCAACCACAGTCTGACTCCGAGTCCGTCCGGAAACACTGAGCCTCCGACCAGCCCTCCGACACCAAGCACCGAGCACCATCTCTGCCGAGCGCTTCGACCCCGGCCCCGGCAACAGGCAATAGGCAAAGCCGAGGATATGGGACCCTCCTCTCTGGAGATTCTCGATCGCACAGTAGCAGCGGCAGCGAAGCGGGCATTTCAGAAGTTTCTCCAGGTGTTCCTCCGTTCTTCTCACGGCTGTCTCCATCAAATCCGGATTGTGCACGGCCCCCTAGTTACACATACGATATACATTCGGAACGGCCGCGCACGCTGTGTCGCGCTGCCATCTTCTCCTCCCTCCTTCACCCTCTAGCTAAAGAAATTCCTTCTCATCTCTGTTCAAAAGGGACATTCCTCTATCCTGACGATGTGTTCTCTGGTCCTAGAGTCCCCCATTATTGTAAAGATTCTCTCCATACAGGCCTTTCAACATACGATAGGTTTCAATAAGATGCCCCCATTCTTCTAAACACCAGTGAGTACAGGCCCAGGGACATCAGACGCTCCTCATACATTAACTCTTTAATTCCTGGGATTTCAAGCAGCATCTATCGAAAAAAGTACAGTCGACGTTCTGAAGGGTTTCGGTCTGTACTTTTTTTCCATAGATGCTGCCTGGCCTATTGAGTTGCTCCAGCATTTTGTGTGTGTGTTTCTTGGATTTCCAGCATCTGTAGATTTCCTCTTGATAGTGATTACTCTCCTGAACTACCCCTGGACCCAACCAAACAGTGGCTGAGGTGGGCTCATTAGCAACATTTAAAACCCATCTAGACAAGTACATGGGTAGGAGGGTTTAGAGGGCGATGGGACAAGCATGTGTAGATGGGACTCACTCACTGTGCAGCATGAACAAGTTGGGCTGAAGGGTCTGTTTCCAGAGCTGTCAACGGCTCCTCATTCATCAATATCTCTGAAGGAGAGTTTAGGGTGTGTAAAATGAGGAGTTATCCATTCTGCCCCTCCGCATTCCTCTATGCCATAGGATGATGCCCTATATGTTACATCAGTACACTTACCTGCACAGCCATATTCCTAGCTTCCCTTAATATCTAACAGTCTTATCGATCCTTGTTTTGAATGTACTCATTGACTGGTTTATTGACTTCAATAGAATTCAATACCATTTCCTTTGCAATCCCACTGGATAAATCTTGGAAATACACTGTGATAATCTCTTGTATCATTCTTGTTGAATTTACGTATACCTCTGATTTCTTGGATCTGTTTTTTTTTAACAGGACACCTCCCTGTACCATAAACTTTGGTGATTATGCTTGACTCCCACTTCCAAACATCTGATTTGTTCAGCTGCCTTACACATAGCTGTATCATGTTGTTGGACTCTCTGGGATTCAGTCCTAATTTTGCTTATGCCACTACTAACTCTTTTTCATTCTCCTCAAAGATTCAATAAAGGTTCAAAGGTTCATTTATTACCAAAATACACAACTCTGAAATTCTTTTTCTCCTCTTGGGAATCAAGATGAATGGTATTCTAAGTAATCCCTTCTTTACCACTCTAACTTACCTGAGTTGCTACTTTCAATAAGCTCTGGGCTTGTACCCAAAGGTTCCTTTATATCTCAGTACTCAAAGCATTAAAGATTTGTTAGTGCCATGAAGTTTGCTGATTTATATCATGTTGAACTTAAAAATCCTTGCACTTGATCAGGATTAAAGATTAGCTTTATTTCTAACATGTACATTGAAACATTGTCATGTGTCATTTGTGTCAACGACCAACACGGTCTGAGGATGTATTGGGGGCAGCCCACAGTGTCTCATGCTTCCAGCCCCAACATACATACCTACTGCCCATTACACCGCTGGAGTTTAGGGCAGCAATGAAAGTCCTCCATCTCTGTTAGGGTTCAGGGCTTCTTTCATCATGTCAGTAACTTACCCTCAGTTTTCACTACTGTCTGTCATGCAAGTCCAGGTGGACTATTATCGCACTCAGATATAGAAGGATTTTCATTGCTGTTTCTGTAACAGTTTTCAAAGGTTTAACGGTTCAAAGATTCAAAGTTTCATTTTATTGCCAAAATGTTCATGTATAATACAACTCTGATATTTGTCTGCTCCAGACAGCCATGAAATACAGAAAGACCATGGGTGTGGATGGGAAGACATCAACTCCCCCCAGCACAAAAAAAAAGAAACAAAACTTGCAGACTCCAAAATCCCCCCCAACAGCAAAAAACAGATACAATAACAATCACCGATCCCCCGCACATAACAATCCCCGACCCCCTCACTCACAGTAAAGAACAGCGACAGTAATATCAAGCCCCCAACACCCCCTACACACAAAAAATTAAAGATCACCCACCTGCCAATCATCCACAAGAAAGAAAACACCAAAATCTGAAGGAAACCAATATAAAGTACAATCTAATAATCACATAAATCTCAGAATATGGGAGAAGTTTTTTCGTCTGCATACGAGGAGAGCAGCCACATGAACTCAGTTCTTCCATAAAGAGTGACCGTCAATCGGGGGCTGAACATGCCAATCCAGGGCCAAACGGACTGATCCAAATGCTGACCATCTCCGTTGGGAGCCGTCGCTGATCCCCTCCGCATTCACCTCGATGCTTCTACCTCCTTCACTGCTTCAAGTTGAGTCGTTCATGACCTGCTGCCTCGTCTCTGGTCTTTTCCATGAGTCAGCTTGTGTCCTTGGTCCTTTTCACAACCCCTCCCCACCCCCACCGCTCTCTGGACACGGCTGGATCCTTCCCTTGATTTCCACCAGTCAGGGTTTTAGCCCTGAGCTGAATCCCCAAACCTAGAGGACCGGTGGACCACTCTTGGTCTGTCCACTGCACTTTGACCCATTTTGCATGGGTGACCCTGCATAAAGCCCTGACTCCAGCCAGCATAGCTCTCCGAGTCACTGAGACACAGAATCCTCTAAACCCTATGACAGGGTTGTGGTCCTCGGAGGAGCTCCAACACAGCATGCCCACAACTCACTAACCATAACCCATACCTCATTGGAATGTGGGAGGAAATTGGAGCACCCAGATGGTCATGGGAAAAGCATATCAACTCCTTACAAACAGCAGGAGAGAGTTGAACTCTGATCTACACCGAGTTCTGTAAAGTGTTGTGCTAACTACTATGTACTGTGAATAAAGCTTTCTTTACCTGTGTTGCCACTTTCAGTAAGCTACGGGCCTACCCCATGATCCCTTTGTACCCCGGCACTCAATTCATTACAACACAACTGTTTGCACAAATAAGTTTGCTAATCGATATGATGAGTTTGAACATTCCCACAATACTCATCTGATCAGTGCTTATTTGACCATTCCCATTCACCTCTCTCTCCACTATATCCTTGTACCTGTGACAGTAATAAACCAGTAACAATACCACTATTTTGGCAGGGCGCGGTAGCCTAGCGGTTAGCACAATGCCTTACAGTACCAGTGACCCGGGTTCAATTCCCGTTGCTGTCTGTAAGGAGCTTGTATGTCTCCTCGTGACCGTGTGCGTTTCCTCCGGGTGCTTTGGTTTCCTCCCACAGTCCAAAGCTGTACTGGTTGTTAGGTTAATTGGTCATTGCAAATTGTCCCATGATTAGGCCAGAGTTAAATCAGGGGATTCCTGGGCAGTAGAACTCGAAGGGCTAGGAGGGCCTATTCTGCACTGCACGCCAATAAATAAATAAATAAATAGATAGATAGATAGATAGATAGATAGATAGATAGATAGATAGATAGATAGATAGATAAATAAATAAATAAAATTGGCACAGCGTGATATGGTGAAAGAGGCAAATGATTTTATTTATTTATCATTTGCATTATATGAATGTTTTGTGAATTATACCAGTGTTTTCTCTGTTATATGTGTGTTATGTATAGTACACCCTGATCTGGAGAAATGTTGTCTCATTTGATGGTATACATGTATATAGTTAAATGACAATAAAACTTGACTTAACTTGACTTATTCATTTAGCAATACAGTGCGGAGAATACCTTCCTGTTCTCTGAGCCACAACCCCCAAAAGCCCTGATTGTAACCCTAGCCTAATCACAGGACAATTTACAATGACCAATTAATTTACTGACTGGTACACCTTCGGACTGTGGGAGGAGACCAGAGCACTTGGGGAAACCCACGCATTCCACGGGGAGGACGTCCAGGCTCCTTACAGATGACATCAGAATTGATCTCCAAACTCCGGCGCGGCAAGCTGTGATAGCGTTGCGTTGCCGTGGTGCCCAGTGATCACCAGCATTTTGTTTCATAAAGTTTAAACACGTCAGTGGGTACATTTCTGAGAGTAGTGATAAGAGACATTGCTTCTTAATTCTACAATATTACTGACACAAATTCAGGGATATAAAAAGTAGAAGAAACAGAAACATTCAGCAGGCCAGGCAGCGGCTGAGGAAAGAGAAACAGTTAACAGTTCAGGTCCAGGCACACAGGAGTTAGCCAGTACTTCTCTTGCCATTCAGCATGGAAAGAACAGAGGGGATATCTCCGATAGGGTGTGACCAAATAGATTGATGGATAGAACAGAGGGAATATCTCTGATAGACAATAGACAATAGACAATAGACAATAGGTGCAGGAGTAGGCCATTCGGCCCTTTGAGCCAGCACCACCATTCACTGTGATCATGGCTGATCATCCACAATCAGTATCCAGTTCTTGCCTTATCCCCATAACCTTTGATTCTGCTATCTTTAAGAGCTCTATCCATCTCTTTCTCGAAAGCATCCAGAGACTTGGCCTCCACTGCCTTCTGGGGCAGAACGGTCCACATATCCACCACTCTCTGAATGAAAAAGTTTTTCCTCAACTCCGTTCTAAATAGCCTACCCCTTATTCTTAACTGTGGCCTCTGGTTCTGGACTCACCCATCAGCAGGAACATGCTTCCTGCCTCCAGCGTGTCTAATCCTTTAATAATCTTATATGTTTCAATCAGATCCCCTCTCATCCTTCTAAATTCCAGTGTATAAGAGCCCAGTTGCTCCAATTTTTCAACATATGACAGTCCCGCCATCCCGGGAATTAACCTTGTGAACCTATGCTGCACTCCCTCAATAGCAAGAATGTCCTTCCTCAAATTTGGAGACCAAAACTGCACATAATACTCCAGGTGTGGTCCCGCCAGGGCCCTGTACAAATACAGAAGGACCTCTTTGCTCCTATACTCAATTCCCCTTGTTATGAAGGCCAGCATGCCATTAGCTTTCTTCACTGTCTGCTGTACCTGCATGCTTGCTTTCAGTGACTGATAGGATGAGATCAAATGGGCTGATGGGTGATTAGTGCAATGAGTACCAGCACATTATTCTTCCCTGTCTGTGTATTATGTTGTTAATCGCAAGGCTGCAGGACGTGCCCAGGACGTTCCCATTGTAACAGGAAAAGAAAAACAAAGCCAAGATGATGAAAAATAGTGTTGGCCCGAAATGTTGACTCCTTACTCATTTCCATCAATGCTGCCACACCTGCTGAGTTCCTCTAGTACTCTGAGTGAGTTGCTCTGGATTTCCAACATCTACTGACTTTCTCTTGTTCAAGATGCGGACAGACAGAAATGGCCAGTTCTGGTACATACTGAAAGGAAAAGTGAGTTACCTCAACCAGGGCGGGGGGGGGGGGACACGGAAGTGCAGTGTTTGGCGTAACACTATTAGAGTACCCGAGACCCAGGTTCAATTCCCATCACTGCCCGTAAGAAGTTAGTATGAGCTCCCTGCGATGACATGGGATTCCTCTGGGTGCTCCAGCTTCTCCCACATTCCAAAGACGTTCGAGTTAGCAGGTTAATTGGTCACATGGGTGTAAGTGGGTGACACGGGCTTGTTAGGATGGAAGGACCAGTTATACCATCCCTCTAAATAAACAAATAAATAATAACAAAATCTTGAAGAATCTCAAAGGCGGGAGGAGAAGATGGCGGCGCGCCTGCGCGTGCGCAGCCCTCTGGTGAAAAACGATATTGTATCTGTTAAATAGGGCCTGTGGACAATTCTGATTTGATGGAGAATGGATGTGAAAGCACAGAGGAACATCTGGAGGAATTTCTGAAACGCCCGTTCGCTGCTGTCGTTACTGCATGGTTGGAAATCTTTCAGAGGGTAGGCCTCAAAATCCCCGACCTTGCCTGCTTTTGGTGACCGAGAAGGAGGCCAAATCATTCGGACAGAGATGGCGCTCAGTACTCGGTGTCGGAGAGCTGATCAAAGCTCGAAGTATTCGGATGACTCAGAATTGGATTGTGGTCGGCATGGCAGGGAGAGTTTTTCTTCCATCTCCTGTCTGCGTGAGATATGGGACATTTGAGAGACTTTGAACTTTACTGTGCTCATGGACTTCTTCATCAAGTTATGGTATTGTTACACTGTTGTAACTATATGTTATAATTATGTGGTTTTGTCAGTTTTTTCAGTCTTGGTCTGTCTTGTGTTTTGTGATATCACACCGGAGGAAATATTGTATTGTATCATTTCTTAATGCATGCATTACTAAATGACAATAAAAGAGGACTGTGTGTCTTCATAATCTAAAGAATTAAATATTGAACTTTTTTAATTTTAGAGATAGAGTGTAGAACAGGCCCTTCTGGCCCAAACTAGCAACCCACCTATTTAACTCTAGCCTAATCACAGGACTTTTTTCTTACAATGATCAATTTTCCTACTAACCAGGTAAGTCTTTGGAATGTGGTAGGAAACTGGAGCACCCAGAGGAAGCCTACACTTTTCACAGGTAGGACGTAAAGACTTTTTACGATGGCGTCTGCCCCAGGGTTGCAGTAGCATTGTGCCAACCACTGCACTGCCACGGCGGCCCCTCAGTACTGAGTAATTGAGTAATCTTGAGTTCCATTGGCTGCAAAGTGCCCAGAGGGAAGATAAAGTGGCGTTCCTCAAGCTTACCTTGAGCTTCATTGCCATAGCATAGGAGGTTACAAGACAGAGAGGTCAGAGTGTGAAGGAGAGGGTAAATAAAGTTGGCTAAATATGGGATTGGGCCTTTCAGGACTGGCCTGAGAATAGATTTCTTCACACAGTGGGTGATGAATCCTTGGAAATTTCTACACAAGTGGGCTGTGGTATATATGTTCATCAAGAAATGCCTAACCCAAAGTAAACTGAAACCAGAATAAGAAGTTGGAGGCTTACAAGAAGCAGGCAATAGGTGAAATCAGGTGAGGGTGAAGGTAGGTAGGTGGGGGAGAGAGGTTGAGGTAAGAAGCTAAGAGGTGATAGGTGGAGAAGGTGAAAGACTGAAGAAGAGGGAATCTGATAGGAGAGGAGAGTGGACCATGGGACAAATAGAAGGATGAGGGGCACCAAAGCAAGATGATGGGCAGGTGAGAAGAAGGGAATGGATAAGGTGGGAGCCAGAATGGGAGAGGGAAGAGAAATTACCGGAAGTTAGAAAAATCAAAGTGCATGCTGTCAGGTTTAAGGCTAACCAGATCGAATAAGAGGTGTTGCTTCTCCAAGCTGAGAGCAGCTAATGACATGACAGTGGTGGGGCTCATTACCAACAATGATGAGATAGCCTACAGAGAAGAGGTGGAACAGCTCGAGGCCTGGTGCCATTTCCTTCATGTCAACAAGACAAAGGAGATGGTTATCAACATCAGGAGATCACGCACTTCTCACACTCTCCTTTACACTGGTGGCACAGCAGTTCCAAACTCCCGGGAGTGTACATCACACATAGAACCTCTCATGGTCCCAGAACACATCCTACACGGGCAAGAAAGTTCAGCAACACCTCTACTTCCTGAGGATGCTGAAAAGAGCGACTCATGTTATTCTACAGATGTGCAGTTGAGAGCATCCTAACAAGTTGTATCACCGCATGGAACGGAAACCACACTGCGACGGACAGGAAGGCTCTGTAACGGGTAGTCAAAACTGCCCAATACATCACTAGCACCAGCCCACCTGCCATCAAGGACATACATACAGGAAGGTGCTGGAAAAGGCCAGTCACTCTGCTCATGGACGATGTGTCCCACTCCCATCAGGGAGGAGGTCACGTAGTATCCACACCAGGACCACCAGTCTCAAAAACAGTTACTTTTCCCAAGCAGTGAGGCTGATCAACACCTCCACCCATTAACTCCACCACTACTTTAATAGTTCCCATCAGACACCTTATGTAAAGCCTAGAGTCATTTTATGGACGTACAATAAATCTGTGTATATAAGCTATCTTATGTATTTATATTTGTTGTGTTTCTTTAGTACTATTGTTGTGTTCTTTATCTTTTGTGTGTGTTCTTGTTAATCTACAGCATCAGATCCAGAGTAACAATTATTTCATTCTCCTTACACTTGTGTACAGGAAGTGACATTAAACTATCTTGAATCTTGAGACTCACTACCCTCTGGCTAAAGAAATTCCTTCTCATTTCTTTTCTATAGGGATGTTATTCCATTTTGAGGCTGTGCCCTTTGGTCCTAAACTCCCCCACTATTAGAAACATCCCTGCACAGCCACTCTATCTGAGCCATTCTGAGTCAGTAGGTTTCAATGAGATCCCCCCTCATTCTTCTAAACTCCAGTGAGTACAGGACTAATATGTCTAATATGTGACTGATTGCAACTCGGATTCAGAGCATTGCATGCAAGCTTCAATATGTGAGTTGCATTTTAGTGAACTAACAAAGACACACTTCCCAGACTCCAATAAGTCACTTGCTGTTTTCTGTTCTTTCCCCATTTTTCTGCTGTGTAACGGTACTATAGCTTGTCTAAAATGACTGAACGTGCAATGTTTTCAGCTTTCCTCGTCTTGAAAGCTAATTCCACTTTTTCTTTGACTGGTTGCGATCCATTTCCATCCGCTTTTAGCCCATGGTAAATGACTTCTTTCTGTGTGAATGCACACTCGCTCTTTCACATTGTGTTTGTGAAGTCACCTGAATGTTTTATTTATTTAGCGATACAGCACAAAATAAACCCTTCCGGCCCTTCAAACCGCACTGCCCAGCAACCACTTGACATCCCAATTTAACCCTCACCTAATCGCGGGACAATTTACAATGAGCAATTAACCTACTAACCGGTACACCTTTGGGAGGAAACTAGAGCACCCAGAGGAAACCCATACATTCCATGGGGACGACATACAAACTCCTTACAGAGGATGCTGGAATTGAACTCTGACCTCCGACGCCCCAAACTGTAATAACATCACACTAACACCACGATACTACCGTGACATCCTATCTAGCCTTCGAAGATATTCCTCTTCTATGGCAAATCGGCGGGAGGAGGAGATAGCAGCGCGCCGCGCGTGCGTAGCCCTCCGGTGAAAATGATATCGTATCCGTTAAATAGGGGCCGTGGACAATTCTGATTTGATGGAGACAGACGTGAAAGCACAGAGGAACATCTGGAGAAATTTCTGAAACGCAAGTTCGCTGCTGTTGTTACTGCACGGTCGGGAATCTTCCGGAGGGAAGACCTCAAAATCCCCGGCTTTGCCTGCTTTTGGTGACCGAGATTGAGCTCGAATCGTTCGGATAGGGATGGTGCTCGCTACCCGGTGTCGGAGAGCTGATCAGAGCTCGAAGTTTTCGGACGACTCAAAGTCGGACTGTGGTCGTGCATGGTGGGGAGAGTTTTTCTTCCTTCTCCCGTCTGCGTGAGATGTGGGACATTTGAGAGACTTTAAACTTTTTACTGTGCTCATGGACTGTTCTTCATCAAATTATGGTATTGTTGCACTGTTGTAACTATATGTTATAATGATGTGGTTTTGTTAGTTTTTTCAGTCTTGGTCTGTCCTGTGTTTTGTGATATCACACCGGAGGCAATATTGTATCATTTCTTAATGCATGCATTACTAAATGACAATAAAAGAGGACTGTGTGCCTTCATAATCTAAAAAAAATATCTTCTTGATGACACAAACAGTGATTGATACCTTGCAGTGTCTTGTCTAGTGCAACATACACAAAATGCTCAAAAAATTCAGCAGGTCAGGCAGCATCTGTGGAGGTTTCAAATTGTTCAAAAGGTTTTATTTAATATCAGAGAACATATACAGTATACAACTTGAAATTCGTACTCTTCACAGACATCAATGAAACAAAAAAACCCATAGAATGAATGATAGAAACATCAAAACCATAAAGCACCTCCCCCCATTGCACAAGCAGCAGCAGAATAAACAGTCCATGTTTTGCACCGAGACCCTTCATCAGGATTTTAGTATATTGTCCAGGACAGGTCGAATGATCTTTGGTGATAATTTCACACCAGAAAGTGGTCCTATGTAGGAGTAATAACACTTGTCTGTAATGGTTGAAAAATATCACTGTCTCCTCATCCTCGTTCAGCTTAGCATACCCAAGTGAAAAATCTGCCTTGATGGAACGCTGGCTCCTGTCAATTCTGCATAGAGGTCTTGTGAAGAAGGTGACATACTCAGCTGTCTGATTCAATGCTACCTTCCAATCTCTCACAGTTAAAACGGTATTACTTGCTTTACGTTCCACAGCATGAGCCATTGCTTTCCTTCCAACGTATCCAGCCCACTCCCTTCGACGGACCGGCGGGAGAACACAATGCACAGGAGGAAAAGTAAATGAAAAGCTGCAGAGGCGGGACAACTGAAATTTAAAAGAAAAAACAGAAAGTACAAGAAAATAACTCAACAGGTCAGGCAGCATCTATGGAAAGATGAACAGTTAACATTTCAGTTCCAGGACCCTCCATCAGAGCTCATGGATTAGTTCAAAACATAGGGCACAGGACTCAGCACATAAATTCATAAGACAGAGGAGCACAATTAGACCACTTGGCTCATTGAGTCTGCTCTGCCATTTGAGCATGGCTGACGTATTGTTCCTCTCAGCCCTGTTCTCGTTCCTTCTCTCCATAGCTTTTGACATCCTTGCTAATCAAAGATCTATGGAGTTCTGCTTTAAATAAACCTCATGACTTGGTCTCCACAACTGTTTGCGGCAGTGAAATCCAGAGATTCATCACCTAACTAAAGAAATTCTTCCTCAACTCTGTTCTAAAGGGACGTCCTTCTATTCTGAGGCTGTGCCCTCTGATCCTAGACTCCCCCACCAGAGAAAATATCCTCTCCACGTCCACTCTATCTAGGCCTTTCAATATTCAGTAAATTTCAATACGATCCTCCCTCATTCTTCTGAAGTCGAGGGTGTACAGGCCCAGAGCCATCAAACACTCATATGTTAGCAACCTTCATTCCTGGGATCATTCTTGTGAGCCTTCTCTGGACTCTCTCCAATTCCAGCACATCTTTTCTTAGATAAGCATCCCAAAACTGCTCACAATTCTCCAAGTGTGTTCTGACCAATGCCTTACAAGGCCTTAGCATTGCAATCTTGCTTTTATGTTCTAGTTCTCTTGAAATGAATGCTAACATTGCATTTACCTATATACAGGTCTTTCGCCTGAAGTGCTGTGCTGACCTATTAACAGAATCCAAATTCAATATAACTCCTTCCCTCCTACATGACTCTCCATGTGCCTTTCCAATGGTCTCTTAAATGTCTCTAATGTATCTGCCTCTACCTGGCAGTGAGCTTCATGCACCCAACACTCTCTGTGTAAATAGCCTACCTCTGACATACCCCTCATACTTACCTCCAGGAACCATAAAATGTTGCCCACCCCTCCCCCACTTTAGCTATTTCCATCCTGGGAAAAAGTTTAGTTTCTCGACTTGATGTGGGTATGGATTTTGTAAGATGTAATACCCAAGTTCCTTAAGGTCATTATAGCCGGGGATGATAGTGGGGATAAGCTTCCACTACCTATTAAATGCCCTCGGTGTCATCCATCTCTGATAACCGAGTCCAACTCCTGGTTTTCACTTGTGGCGCAGTTACTAAGCCTGACAGAACAGTTGCTGCTGACAGGAGAAGGAGCAATATTGGGCTACTGGCATCTTAACACCTGTTACTTTGGGCAGATGGGGCTCATCAGCCGTGGTTGGCAGCTTATCTAGGATAAGGAAACATCTGATCTCAAGCTTCTGCTGCCTTGCGGCTCATGGGGAAGGCTTTAGGAGTAAGTCCTGAGAGAAAGATCCAGAGCCAGAGTCCATAAGGCCATCCTACATTGAGTTTAATATTGACTGGCAATTCCTGCAACATCGTTGGTGCCAAACTGAATCAGTTTCTGCTGTTCCTTTGCATTCAGCAGCTGTGTGGAAATGGGGAGCCGGCTACACGGGTAACACCTTGCTCCTCATATCATACTGCCCTGGCTTACATATCATGTAAAGAGCTAGGACACAACATCCATGGTTGACCCAAAGCAGCAGTGGGCCTCACAATACCTACAGTATGTAGCATGATAGATTTTCACTGGCCTAGGTCAGTGTGCCTCTTCCTTAGTGTTTTTTTTTAACTAAGCTTGCTTACTAAATAGCAGGTGCCACTTGTTGGTTGAAAAGAAGATGTAAGTAAACTTCCAATTGACAGTTCTTTTCACTTCTGGTCATAAATGGAAATCAGTCTTTAATTCTTAAAATGGAAATGGAAAGCAGTCATCAGGTTGAAATTTAAAAAACAACTTTGCAAACAAGCTCTGTATTTTGCAGACACTCTGCCTGTTTAGAAGCAGATGTTAGTCACTGCACCTGCTTTATTATGGCTTGAGAGTTAAGTATAAGTTTCATTTTGGTGGTTTTGAACAGACAAGCTGACCCATAAGTAATATAGTTCAAGGAAGCTTGCAGAACAGATGGAAAATATAATTTTGCATATCAATAACAGATATGTTTATTGATGGGATGTTTATATATTCAGAAAGGTTAGTTTTACAGCATTAATAGCAGCTAGTTAAGATCTATGTCTCTAAAGATGCTCTTTAATCACTTCTGTTAAAAAGATAACTGCAGAAATATCACATGCTTATGAAGTCACCCAAGTCAGAGAGAAACTGTATAAATGTAGAAAGCAGTTCAGGTTTATTATAAATGGGGTAAAGGACATCAAGAGGCATGAAAGAAACAAGGGATAAACTAGAATCCATTCCTCCAGCTTCAGTTTCTGTGATGGACAACTAAATCAGTTTATAGGGATTGTACCTGTGTTTTGGAAATCCTTTGTGTTTGAAAAATCCTTTGTGTTTTAGAAATGCTTTGTGCTTTGTGCTTTATATTATAGAGATGGTCTGTAAATTGGAAATGTCTTGTAATGTCTCAAGCTTCAAGATAATGATTCATTGATTCAAGATAAGATAGAAATCCGCTGTGAGTATTAAATGTGTTTTCAGAGTATTGTTTGGATTTAAACATGCATCACTGAAAATAAATGAACTCTGTTTTACGTTAATTTGTTAGCTGGTAATATATTCTCCTTGGTAGGAGGGGAACCCACCACTTGAATAGTGGACATTGGTAGCTAATTTGTCATGGAGGATAAACAGGGAAGTGAACTAGTCTTTGAAGATTGGGTACTTACAATATAATTCCCCCTTTAGTGGGAGTACTTGTGGTTATTTATATCATATAGGGCTTAAAGTGTTCATTTGAAGTTAGACGTTTGCAGGCAGCAAACCCAATACCATCACAGTAAATACCCTTGAACATTGCTACATACTTCCCAATAGTCAGACCATGGTATTGAAAGAAAAATATCGAACTTCTCCACCTAGTCTAACTTCAATATTTTGAATCTATCTGTGTCCATCAATGTTATTTTTGGTTTTAGTTTTGTCTTTGGTTTACTTTTGTCACATGTACCGAGATACAGTTTTCTTGTAAACTGTTCGTACAGATGGAATCATTACACAGTGCATTGAGGTAGAACAATGAAAAACAATAAGCATGTACCACCACGCGGTGTAAAAGCTACTAAAAGAGTGCATTGCAGGTAGAGTGCAGTTCAAGATCATAGCCAAGTAGATTGTGTGGCCAAGAGTTCATTTTATCATATAAAAGGCCCGTTCAGGGGTCTGATCCTTGTGGTACGTACTTTAGGCTTTTGTAACTTTTTCCCACTGGGAGAGGGAGAAGAGAGGACGTCTGGTGTGGGTGGGTTGTTTGACTGTGTGGGCTGCTTTACTAAGGCTCTTCCAGGAGGACCACATCCTTGTCGCTGGATTTGGAGGCTTCCTTGTCTCAAGGACCCGGAGAGCTCTGTTGGCTGGAGTCAGGGCTTTATGCTGGAAACTTTTCCACCTGCTCGTTCCCTCTTCTTCATTTCCCCCATTTCCCCACTCTGGCCACTTACCTCTTCACCTCAGATGTGTGCCCCCTCTCCCGGTGCACCCCTTCCTTCCCTTTCTCACATGGTCCAGTCTCTTCTCCAATCAGATTCCTGCTTTTCCTGCTCTTTCTCTTTTCCACCTATCAGTTCCTAGTTTCTTATTTCATAACCCCTCCCCCACCCACCTGGTTTCACCTATCACCTGCCAGCTTGTATTCCTTCCCCTCCCCCCACTTCTTATTTTGGCATCTTCCCCCTTCCTTTCCGGTCCCGAAGAAGGGTCTCGGCCTGAAACACTGACTGTTTATTCATTTCCACAGATACGGCCTGACCTGCTGAGTTCCTCCAGCATTTTGTGTGTGATGCATCCAGGCAGAATGTTTTTATACAGCTAAATGATATAATCAGATACAAACTTTGGTAGTTCTATTTGCTGACATTTGTGGTGTACTAAGCACTTCATCCAGCTTAACGTTTCAGTATCATTGATTTGAATAATTTATATCTGTAGGTATACTATATATATGACCCAGCCATGTAGATGCTATGCACAAAAAGCACACGGGCACCTCTGCTTCCTCAGAAGTTGGTGACCCAACTTATACAGATGCACCTCAGAATCTATCCTATCAAGATATATCTCAGCTTGGTATGGCAACTGCTGTGCCGAAGATAGCAAGAAATTGCAGAGAGTTGTGAACGTGACCCAGTCCATCGTGCAGTCCAGCCTCTCCTCCAGGAACTCTGCCTACGTCTCCTGCTGCCTCGAGAAAAGAGCCAGCGTAATAGAGGACCCCTCCCACATCCATCATTCTCTGTTCTCCCCTCTCCCATTCGGCAGAAGATACAAAAGTTTAAGAGCATGTACCACCAAGCTCATGGGCAGCTTCCTTCACACTGCTATCAGATTCTCAAAGGGCCTGTTAAGTCCATAAGACATAGGAGCAGAATTAGGCCATATGACCTATCGAGTAAGCTCCACCATTCCGTCATGGCTGATTTATTACTCTCTCAATTCCACTCTCCTGCATTCTTCCCGTACACTTTGGGGCCCTGACTAATCAAGAACCTATCAACCGCCACTTTAAATATACCCAATGACTTGGTCTCCACAGCTGTCTATGACAATGAATTCCACAGATTCACCACCTTCTAGCTAAAGAATTTCCTCCTCATCTCCGTTCTAAAAGAACATGCCTCTATTTTGAAACTGTGTCCTCGGGTCCTAGAGTCACCCACTACAGGAAACATCCTCTCCATTTCCACTATATTTTGGCCTTTCAGTATTTGATAGGTTTCATTTAAATCCCCCTCATTCTTCTAAACTCCAGCAACTACAGGCCCAGAGCCATCAAATGATCCTCATTTGTTAACTCTTTCATTTCTGATATCATTCTCATGAACCTCCTCTGGACTCCCTCCGATGTCAAGACATCCTTTCTTAGATAAGGGGCAGGAGACTGCTCACAATGCTCCGTGCAGTCTGACCAGTGTCTTTTCAACCTCAGCACTGTATCCTTACTTTTGTATTCGTCCTCTAGAGATGAATGCTAACATTGAATTCCCCTTCCTACCAACTACAACCTGCAAGCTAACTTTCAGGGAGTCCTGCATAAGGACTGCCAAGTACCTCCGCTGCACCTCTGATTTTTGAGTTTTCTCTCCATGTACAAAATAATCCATGCCTTTATTCTTCTACCAAAGTGAATGATCATACCCTTCCCTGCACTATATTCCATCCGTCACTTCTTTGCCCATTCTCCTAATTTGTCTAAGTCTTCCTGCAGACTCCCTACTTCCTCAACACTATCTGCCCCTCTACCTCCAGTAACCTTGTATTATCTGCAAACATACCCATAAAGTGAGAAAGGATCTAGTTCTTTCCTGGCATATATGACGAATAAACTCTTCTTGGGCTCCCAGTCAGGTACAGGTATTGATTTTAACTAACATTCAATGACAAACTCTGCCTTCCTCATCAGGGTTGAAGCCTGGGCGTATCTATTTTGATGGTATTCATACCCCTTAGTCCGTCCCTCCTGATTGGATAGTCCTCATCCAATCAGGTTTCCACCCTCCCAAATTGTTTACAATCCAATTCCAGTTCTTTCTTAGAGTAAGACCTTCATCTTTGTTAAAATTCTTTTCCTCTAGTTTTAACTCCATGGCTTCCTTTACCAGGTGGTCCCAGAAAAAACATTGGCACAGCACAGTACCTTTGTGCCATCGAGGTCAATCCTACGGGCATTGCGAATACAATGTTCTGCTATTGCTGATTTCTCCTGGTAACCCAAACGGACACACCTCCAGTGTTCCTTCATGCAGATTTCCACTGCTTGTCCTGTCTGGCCAATATTGGCAGCTTCACATTCACAGGGAATCCTATGGACGTCAGCCAGCCTGAGTCCCTTGTCATCTTTGACCTGCATGAGCTGTGATTTGAGCTTCCTTACCAGTTTGTGGACGGTATTAATCCAGTGTTTCTTCAGGATCCTGGTGATCCTTCCAGAAACTGTGGAAATATAGGGAAGGCAGGCAGTAACAACTGGTTCCACCTCATTCAACACACATCAAAGTTGCTGGTGAATGCAGCAGGCCAGGCAGTATCTCTAGGAAGAGGTACAGTCGACGTTTCAGGCCGAGACCCTTCCACCTCATTGTTAGGTTTCCTGGTTTTTCCATCGGCCTTTTTAATTCACTCTGTAGCCATTCTGTAGAAACATTGTGCATAATCATATTACTTCCTTAGGAGGCTCTCCGGGTCTGAAATAGTTTTTGCACGGTTAGTCAAAGTAGAAAGATCCACTCTGCTTTGGGATGCATGATGATGCCTGTTATTGTTGAGATATCAATCTGGTGAGTGGGTTTCTGGTAGATGCCAAGTTCAAGGCCACCATCTGTCCTCTGTCATATTAGAATGTCCAGGAATGGGAGGAAACCATTCCTCTCTATCTCCATTGTAAATTTGTCATATCCTTAAAGCCATCAATTCTGTCATCCAAATCATTGATATATAGCAAGAAAAGAAGCAACCCAATACCGATGTCTGCAGAACACCACTAATCGCTGAGAGCCAGTGAGAATAGGCTACCTTTACTCTCACTCTTTCCCGCCTGCCAGTTAGCCCATCTTCTATCCATGTTACTATTTTTCCTATAACACCATGAACCCTTATCTTGTTAAAAGCTGCCTCATGTGCGGCACCTTGTCAAAGGTCTTCTGAAAATCCAAGGAAACAACATCCACTGATTCTCTTTTATCTATCTTGCCTGTTATTTCCTCAAAGAATTCCAACAGATTTTTAGGCAAGATTTTCAGGTTAACTAGCGTATAATTTCCTTACCCCTGCCTCCATCCCTTCATCAAGAGTGGAGCGACATTTACAATTTTCCAGTCCCCCAGGACCATCCAAAATCCAGTGATTTTTAAAAGATGATCTCTTTAGTTACCTCTTTGAGAACCTTGAGGTGTAGTCTATCTGGTTTATATGACTTAGCTACCTTCAGACCTTTCATCTTCTGAAGCACCTTCTCCTTAGTAATAGCAACGACCCCGTGACACATTCAAATTTCTGGCATACTGCTAATGTCTTCCACAGTGAAGATTGACATAAAACACCTATTAAGTTTGTCTGCCATTTCGTTGCCCCCATTGCTAACTCTCTAACCTTATTTTTGGTATCTACCCTCTTTGATATCATTATCTTATCTTCATACTTCATCTTTTCTCTTCTTGGGGCTTTTTAGTTGTCCTTTGTTGGTTTTTAAAAGCTTTCCAGTCCTCTAACTTCGCACTAATGTTTGGTATATTATATACCCCCTCTTTTCCTCTTATGCTGTTGTTGACTTCCCTTGTCTGCCACGGCTGCCTCATCCTCCCTTTAGAATAGTTCTTCATATTTGGGATATATCTATCCTGCACCCACTGAATTACCCAGAAACCCCAATCATTGCTGTTGTGCTATCATTCCTGCTAGTGTCCCTTTCCAATCAACCTTGGCCAACTCCCCTCCAATACCTCTGTAGTTCCCTTCATTCTACTGTAATATTGATACATATGACTATATCTTCTCCTTTTCAAATGGCAGGGTGAAATCTACCTTATTACAATCACTGTCTCTTATGGGTTCCTTTGTCTTAAGCTCCCTAATCAAATCTGGTTCATTACACAACACCCAATCCAGAACTGCCTTTCCCCTAGTGGGCTCAGCCACAAGCTGCCCAAAAAAGCCATCTCCAAGGCACTCTACAAGCTCCATCTCTTGGGATCCAGCACCAATGTAATTTTTCCAGTCTACCTGCATATTGAAATCCCCCTTGACTATTGTAGCATGGCCCTTCTTACATGTCTTTTCTATCTCCTATTGTAATTTATATTCCACATCCTGGCTACTGTTTGGAGGCCTTTTTATCCTTGCAGTGTCTTAACTCCACCCACAAGGATTCTACACCTTCCAATCTTATATCACCTCTTTCCAATGATTTGATTTCATTTTTTCACCCACAGAGCCACCCCACACCCTCTGCCTACCTGGCTGTCCTTGCCATACAATGTGTATCCTTGGATGTTAAGATCCCAACTATAATGTTCTTTCGGCCATGACTCAGTGATGCCCACAATGTCATCCCTGACAGACTCTGAGCTACCAGATCACTTTACTCCATATGCTGCGTTCATTCAAATCTAACACCTTCAAGCCTGCAATCATCGAACTTCTCTATCTTGTCCCCGCTACTCTGCAACTCATCCCACTGACTGCAACTTTGCCCTGTGATACGCCAGTCCTTCCTCACAGCGACAACACGCTGCCTGCGCTTGTATACCAACGGCTCTATCCTCAGCCCAGTCACTCTGGTTCACATCACCCTGCCAAATTAGTTTAAGCCCTTACCATCAGCTCTAGCAAGCCTGTCTGCAAGGATATTGCACCCCCTGCCCCGGGGATTCAGGCGTACAAGGCATACATTCCACAGACGATTCCAATGATCCAGAAGTATGAAGCCGTGTCCCTTGCGCCAGTTTCTCAGCAATGTATTCATCTGCCAAATCATCTACGCTTACCCTCACTGGCATCTGGCACAGGTAGTAATCCAGAATAGAAGTCCACTACTACTCTGGTGGCCCTACTTTTCAGCTTTCTACCTAACTCACTGAATTCTTTCTTCAGGATCACCTCCTTTTTCTTACCTAATAAACGGGATCTTTTCAGAATGGCAGGCAGTGACTAGTGGGGTACCGCAAGGCTCAGTGCTGGGACCCCAGTTGTTTACAATATATATTAATGACTTGGATGAGGGAATTAAATGCAGCATCTCCAAGTTTGCCGATGACACGAAGCTGGGTGGCAGTGTTAGCTGTGAGGAGGATGCTAAGAGGATGCAGGGTGACTTGGATAGGTTAGGTGAGTGGGCAAATTCATGGCAGATGCAATTTAATGTGGATAAATGTGAAGTTTGGTGGCAAAAATAGGAAAACAGATTATTATCTGAATGGTGGCCGATTAGGAAAAGGGGAGGTGCAACGAGACCTGGGTGTCATTATACACCAGTCATTGAAAGTGGGCATGCAGGTAAAGCAGGCAGGGAAAAAGGCCAATGGTATGCTGGCACTTATAGCGAGAGGATTCGAGTACAGGAGCAGGGAGGTACTACTGCAGTTGTACAAGGCCTTGGTGAGACCACACCTGGAGTATTGTGTGCAGTTTTGGTCCGCTGATCTGAGGAAAGACATCCTTGCCATAGAGGGAGTACAAAGAAGGTTCACCAGATTGATTCCTGGGATGGCAGGACTTTCATATGAAGAAAGACTGGATGAACTGGGCTTGTACTCGTTGGAATTTAGAAGATTGAGGGGGGATCTGATTGAAACGTATAAAATCCTAAAGGGATTGGACAGGCTAGATGCAGGAAGATTGTTCCTGATGTTGGGGAAGTCCAGAACGAGGGGTCACAGTTTGAGGATAAAGGGGAAGCCTTTTAGGACCGAGATTAGGAAAAACTTCTTCACACAGAGAGTCGTGAATCTGTGGAATTCTCTGCCACGGGAAACAGTTGAGGCCAGTTCATTGGCTATATTTAAGAGGGAGTTAGATATGGCCCTTGTGGCTACGGGGGTCAGGGGGTATGGAGGGAAGGCTGGGGCGGGGTTCTGAGTTGGATGATCAGCCATGATCATAATAAATGGCGGTGCAGGCTCGAAGGGCAGAATGGCCTACTCCTGCACCTATTTTCTATGTTTCTATGTTTCTATTATTGAGGAGAACAGCCACAGGAATAATCTGCACTAGCTGCCATTTCCTTTCCCTCTTCTGACAGTCACCCCGGTACCTGCACCCTGCAACTTAGAAGCGACTATCTAGCTCAGCAGGCAAGTCCCAGCAGGCTCCAGTCACTTTTTAAAGCTGGAGCTTACAATCCACAAAGAACTGTCTCCAGCCCACTGTGATCTCCCTCTCGGTAGACAAGTCCAAACAAAACATAGTCAATTTTTATACCTATTTAGATTATGAAGACATGAAGTCCCCTTTTTCTGTCATTTAGTAATGCATGCATTAAGAAATGATAACAACAGGAATTCTGCAGATGCTGGAAATTCAAGCAACACACATCAAAGTTGCTGGTGAACGCAGCCAGCTGCCTGGCCTGCTGCGTTCACCAGCAACTTTGAAGTGTGTTGCTTAAGAAATGATACATTATTTCCTCTGGTGTGATATCACAAAACACAGGACAAACCAAGACTGAAAAAACTGACAAAACCACATAATTATAACATATAGTTACAAACAGTGTAACAATACCATAACTTGATGAAGAAAGTCCGTGAGCACAGTAAAGTTCAAAGTTTCTCAAGTGTCCCACATCTCACGCAGACGGGAGAAGGAAGAAAAACTCTCCCTGCCATGCCGACCACAATCCGACTCTGAGTCATCCGAAAACTTCGAGCTCTGATCAGCTCTCCGACACCGAGTACTGAGCACCATCTCTGTCCGAGCGATTCGACCTCCTTCTCGGTCGCCAAAAGCAGGCAAGGCCGGGGATTTTGAGGCCTACCCTCCGAAAGATTCCCGACCACACAGTAATGACAGCAGCGAACGGGCGTTTCAGAAATCTCTCCAGATGTTCCTCTGTGCTTTCGTGTCCATTCTCCATCAAATCAGAATTGTCCACGGCCCCTATTTAACAGATACGACATCATTTTTCACCGGAGAGCTGCACACTCACGGCGCGCTGCCATCTTCTCCTCCCGCCCAGTTTGGGAGATGTCCAAAATACTTTGAGGTGACCCTTGCATTTTATTTGTCTGCCTGCACTATACTCTCTGTAACTGTGATACTATTTTCTGCATCCTGTACTACTTATGTATAGAATGATCTGTGTGGATGGTACACAAAGCTTTTCACTGTATCCCGGTACATGTGACAACAGTAAACTAATCTCTGGTTACCAAATAAATGCATGTTGTATGAATATTGTATTTATGTGTGTTATACTGACCCAAAATGGTCAACAATATCTATTTCCTTGGACATCTACAGTCCATGCTAATACGTCGTACCAAAGCAGATGTACATTTGTGATGTAATTGTCTTGAAGTTTTGAAAGAAACTTTTGGAAAGTGAAGTGTATACATCCCACGCAGATACTGGAAAATGTTAATCTCCCAGCTCACTAAACACGGTCACACCCTGCTGCTCAGAGATCAATCTTCCAAGCTGAAAAGCAAAGGACCTGATCTTCACAAACATTTCTCATTTTCTCTCTCAAGCATAATCGGCTCATTGTGTGCTTCTACAACCAAGTTTTACTTTTTTTTTGCTGTTACCTTGTTCTGTGGGCCAATCTCCAAGGTAACCTCGGATTTCCTAGTGCTTTTAACATTATTAACTGGGTATCAAATATCACTGCCCTCTCTGTCACTTCAATAAATTGAAATCAGGTGACGGCATTTATTGAATGGCGGGGTGGAGATGTGTCTCTTCCAAAGGAGGTGTCAGGCACCTCTTCCCTCCATTTGCCTGCAGTCACCCTTGAACAAGGTGTAGCACCTACTTAGCCCCCACCTCCTGGATCAGGGTCACGTGAAGCCATGGGAGCAGGTGGTGGATGGTTGTATGAGCAGCTGGTTCATACCACAAGTCCTGGTTTAGCGACCACTGACACCAGGCAGACAATCTCTGAAGAGCAATAATAATAGCTGGGGTTACCCATCTGGTAAAGACAATGCCCAGAAGAAGGCAATGGCAAAGCACTGCTGGTGCTGGCTCGAAGGTCTGAATAGTCTACTCCTGCACCTATTGTCTATTGTCTATTGGGAGGGACAGACCGAGGTTCTCGGGGATTTGCAAAATGGAAAAAAAACACTTCCTATAATTTAAAGCAGGAGAATCGGCAAATTCCCAGAAATCCTTCAGTACGTTGAGGGTTGAAGATAGAAGGTTGAGGGGGGACTTGATAGAGGTGTTTAAAATTATGGGGGGGATTGATAGAGTTGACGTGGATAGGCTTTTTTCCATTGAGAATGGGGGAGATTCAAACAAGAGGACATGAGTGGAGAGTTAAAGGGCAAAAGTTTAGGAGGAACTTCTTTACTCAGAGAGTGGTAGCTGTGTGGAACAAGCTTCCAGAAGTAGTTGAGGCAGGTTCAATGTTGTCGTTTAAAATTAAATTGGATAGTTATATGGACAGGAAGGGAATGGAGAGTTAAGGGCTGAGTGCAGGTCGGTGGGACTAGGCGAGAGTAAGAGTTCAGCGTGGACGAGAAGGGCTGAGAGGGCCTGTTTCCGTGCTGTAACTGTTGTATAGTTATAACAATCATGGTCATGGAAAGACTATGATAGTCCACGTCATACGACACGACACATAATGAACAAACAATTTATTGGGAAAATGTAGGAAAGCAAATGTTCTTGAGGAAGATTTTGTTGCTTAAGAAGCTGAATATAAACATAGAGTAAACTTCTTAGAGTAAGTTACAATAAGAACTATAAATAATTAAGTAAGTAAATAAGTAAATATAGTGCAAAAAGAGAGCTACGTCGTGAGGTGGTGTTCCTGGACCATTCAGAAACCTGCTGGCAGAGGGGAAGAAGCTATTCCTAAAATGTTGAGTGTACTCCCTCCCTGATGGTCATTAAGAGAAGAGGGCACGTCCTGGATGATGAGAGGTCTTAATACACTATCATGGGCACTATCCTCCCCACCACCGAGGAAATATTCCAAAGGTGATGCCTCAAAAATGCGGTTGTCATCATTAAGGAGCCCCCCCTCCCTCCCCACCACCACCCAGGACATGTCTTCTTATTACTGCCATCAGGGAGGAGGTGCAGGAACCTTAATATATGCACTCAGCGTTTTAGAAACAGCTTCTTTCCCTCTGCCATCAGATTTCTGAATGGTTCACAAACCCATGAACACTACCTCACTATTCTGCTGTCTTTTTGCACTTCCTAATTATCTTTTATATTTCTTACAGCTTTTTTAGCATAATGTGTTGTACTGCAATATGCTGCAAAACAACACACTGTACTTCACGACATATCAGTGATAATAAAATGGATTCTGTTTCTGAATTCCACCTTCTTAAGACACTACCTTATGAAGATGTCCGCGATGGTGGGGAGGGTCCTGTCCTTGACGGAACTGGCTGAGTTCACAACTCTCTGCAGCATTTTCACCAAATCTCCTCAGATTCCCGTGACTGCACTTTCAGTGACCCAGGTACTTGCATTCCAAAGTCCCTGTGTTCTGCAGCAGTCCGGGGGACCCCACCTGTGTTGAGAGGGTGCAGTAAGGAAAGAGTTAACCTTCATTCTGCCTTGTGGTATATGTTAAGGTGTGCAGCACAAAATGAAAGCTTGTAAGACAAACAAGCAACACACATAAAATGGTGTCAACTTGGAACGTAATAATAATGTGGAGAATAACATGCATGATGTAGATCCTCCAGATTAGATACTGGTGAAGAATGTTCTCCTCCTTATGGACCTACTGTCTCTGTTTCTAAGGCAACACACAAGATGCTGGGGGAACTCAGCAGGCCAGGCAGCATCTCTGGAGAGGTATAAACAGCCGATGTTTTGGGCCAAGCCCATCAGCTGATGCTTGCAGGAGATAAGAGCTATAGGCTGGTAGCACCAAACACCACACGACATTGGAGCAGAATTAGGCCATTCGGCCCACTGATTCTGCTGCAATTACTGGAGTAAAAGTTATGTCAGATTTGGTGGTGTAGTGGCATCAGCACTGGACTTCAAGGCAGATGGTCCGAGGTTCAAACCCAGCCGGGTCCCAACCTGGGCAGCAGCAGCATCTGTGCAGAAGAAAGGCCTGGCATTCTACTTCCATATCTTGCTATGGAAACCCTATGGTCCCTGTGGTCCATGAGGTCATGAAGAGTCAGACTTGACTAAGTGACTGAACAAGAGCAACAGACTTTTTTTTTTAAAGGGCAATTTCTTTCTGCAAGTGGAAATGTTCTTTAGGCTGGGTCATAACAAGCACTAAGAGCTGGCGATAGAGGCCAGGACATCGAAAGGAAGAGGGCGGGGTGGGGGGGAGACTGGAAAAGCTGTCAGTCACCTACAGCTCCTTCTGGCAACATATTATAAGACCATAAGATATAGGAGCAGAATTAGGCTATTTGGCCCATCAGGTTTGCTCCATGGTTGATCAATTTCCCTCTCAGCCTCAATCTCCTGCCTTCTCTCTGTAACCTTCTGTGCCCTGACTAATCAAGAATCTATCACCCTCTGCCTTAAATAGACCCAATGACTTCTCCTCCATAGTCACCTGCGGCAGCCAATTCCACAGATTCACCACTCTCTGGCAAAAGAAATTCCTCCTCATCTCTATTCTAAATGGATGTCTCTCTATTCTGAGGCTGTATCCTCTGGTCCTAAACTCCCCCACCTCTCCATATCTACTCTGTCGAGGCCTTTCAACATTCGATAGATTTAAATTAGATCCCCTCTCCTTCTTCTGAATTGCAGTGAGTACAGTATATTGTGTGGAGTCACTTAATGATTGGTTAATAAGTATCATTGTGTCTCATTCACCACTTTATTAACTGTCTTTCTTTCTTTTTGTATTATATTCTTTATATAATTCTAATATAAAGGCATTTCTTATAACATTTAACACATAGACAGACCCTCCTTCGTCTGCTGAAGAGCAGGAAAGAACAAAGAGTTTTAAAGTTTTTTCCCTGTTCTTTCAGACAAGGTTTAAAATTTGTGTTTAGCAGGGTGAGGATAGATAGATAGATAGATAGATAGGTAGGTAGAGAGATACTTTATTGATCACTAAGGAAATTATAGTGTCACAGTAGCACTGCAAAATGCACAGATATAAATATTATAAGAAAAGTAGAAAAAATTTTTAAAAAGTTACCACAAACAGTCTAACAGGAGGGGGAGGGAGGTCATCACTTCCCCGGCTATAGGCTGGCTCGTTATAGAGCCTAATGGTCGAGGGTAAGAATACCTCATATGGTGCTCGTTGGAGCAGCGCAGTTGTCTTACCAAGGAGACACTCCTCGGTATCCTTGCCAATACAAAGTATGTGGGTCCTCCCTGCAACCTGGTGGGTTTCCTCCGGGTATTCCATTTTCCTCCCACGGACTGATGGCGTACTGGCTAGGAGTTTAGCTGCTCATTGTAAATTGTCTGTGATTAGGCGAGGGTTAAACAGTGGTTACTTGAAAAAAACACAACCCAAAACTTCTGACAGAATGAGTTAGGGAATTGGCACTGTATGACGCACCTCCAGTTTACTGAGTTCCAAGTTGATAAAAGTACGTTCAACCCTCTATTATGAAATCAGCAAAGATGAATGGTCAAAAATAATGTTAGTGAAATTAGCAATATGAACAGTTTGCAGATTTAGCATAAGTTATGTGTTTATTTATTTATTTATTGAGGTGCAGTGCGGCATGGGTCTTTCTAGCCCTTTGAGCCACGCCGTCCAGTAATCCCCTAATCACAGGACAATTTACGATGACCAATTAACCTACCAACCGGTACGCCTTTGAATTGTAGGAGGAAACCGGAGCACCCAGAGGAGACCCACACTGTCACAGGGAGAATGTATAAACTCCTTATAGACAGTGGCAGGAATTGAATCTGTGCCAGTGCTACTGTAAAGCATTGTGCTAACAACTATGCAACCATAGGTGTAATAAGCAAAGTTGGTGGTCAACAAAAAATATCCATCCCCTGCTCTGTCCATCTGTAACCAAACTAAAAAATATCCATCCCCTGCTCTGTCCATCTCTAACCAAACTAAAAAATATCCATCCCCTGCTCTGTCCATCTCTAACTAAACTAAAACATATCCATCCCCTGCTCTGTCCATCTCTAACCAAACTAAAAAATATCCATCCCCTGCTCTGTCCATCTCTAACTAAACTAAAACATATCCATCCCCTGCTCTGTCCATCTCTAACCAAACTAAAACATATCCATCCCCTGCTCTGTCCATCTCTAACTAAACTAAAAAATATCCATCCCCTGCTCTGTCCATCTCTAACCAAACTAAAACATATCCATCCCCTGCTCTGTCCATCTCTAACTAAACTAAAAAATATCCATCCCCTGCTCTGTCCATCTCTAACCAAACTAAAAAATATCCATCCCCTGCTCTGTCCATCTCTAACTATGCTAACAGCACAAAGGGTGAATACATGACTACACTCCCTTACTTCTACCACACCCAAACTCACTTGTCAAATTACCATAACCCATAATAAAAATACACAACACAAAATACAATACAGACAGACATGGCTCCTACAAGGTGGGTTGTTGGGGTCATGGCTCATTGGGTTGTATTTCTAAATAAATTAATAAACACACACACACACACACACACACACACACACACACACACACACACACACCCACCCACACACACACACACACACACACACCCACACACACACACACAGACACACACACACACACACACACACACACACACACACACACACACCCCCACACCAGCTGTGCATACGTACATACCATTCCTCCTCCAACGATTTTCTTCAATTGTTCAAAGACAATTAAGGAGCATATTACAAGCCAAGGGGATCCATAGTTGGCATAAATGTATGTTTGTATTAGAATTCAATTGAGCAGGAGAACAACTATTATAATACAGAAAATAACCGGATCACTATTAACATTTAATTCCGACAGTGGTGAGACTCATTATCGCAGTTGTGTGTCATTAACTCTTGCTGAATATTCTAGCCATGATCCATTTGATTCAAAGTAAAATTATTATTAACTCCAATAACCAAATGATTTCTCAATTGACTCCCACAGCAGTTTAAGGACAATAACTCACTCACAAACATTAGAGTCTCTCTGTGGATAAATAAAAGGCCTCCATTGTTTATTTTATCATGCATGCCTGCCATTGTCTAGTACCTTCATTTGAAAAGCAGACCTTGAGGTCAATTAGGACCTGTGCTTGCAGAGATTTGGAACACAGAAAGGGCAACATAGAGCTGTTCAGCACAGTAGAGATTAAAGATAGAATAGACTTCTTTGTCACATGCACATCAAAAGATACAGTGAAATGCTTCACTTGATTTGGGATTGTGCTGGGGGCAGCCTGTCAGTGCTTCTGGGCCCAACATAGCCTGTCCACAACTTACTAACCCTGACCCGTACACCTTTGGAATGTGGGAGGAAACCAGAGCACCTGGAGGAAACCCACATGGTCACGGGGAGAATGTACAAACTCTTTACAGGCAGTGGCAGGAATTGAATCCTGATCTTAACAGCATACGATGTAAAATCTTGCACTAACTGCAACGTTAATGTGTCACTCTTTGGCACAAGGTGTTGCGCTGACCTGTATAAACCTACTCTACAATCAATCTAACCCTTCCATCCCACACAGCCTACAACTCTCCATTTTTCTTACATCCATGCACCTTGCAGAGGGTGGTTAAGGGAGCAGAGAAGGTTATTGGGGTCTCCCTACCTTTTGTCCAAGACCTCTTTCAGAGTCAATGCCTCCAGAAGACACGGTACATCATTAAAGACCCCTCACACCCTCTCCATGAACTGTTTGTTCTTCTGCCATCAGGCAAACGTTACAGGAGCATCAAAACTAAAACCACAAGGCTACTAAACAGCTTCCTCCCACAGGCAGTCAGACTGCTAAATAGCTGCTGTACCTGACTCTGCTTTGGACACTTTTAACTTGCACTGGACACTTATAACTGATTTAACTGACGCGTGGCTGTTGTGTTTTACTATTTATTGTTATGTTTATCATTTAGTGTTGCGTTTGTTATGTTATGATTGCACTGCTCCTGAGAAACGCTGTCTCATTCTGCCCTGCAGAGCTGATGTACAGTTAGAATGACAATAAAGTTTCTTGCAAACAACAGGAATTCTGCAGATGCTGGAAATTCAAGCAACATACATCAAAGTTGCTGGTGAACGCAGCAGGCCAAGCAGCATCTATAGGAAGAGGCGCAGTCGACGTTTCAGGCCGAGACCCTTCGTCAGGACTAACTGAAGGAAGAGTGAGTAAGGGATTTGAAAGCTGGAGGGGGAGGGGGAGATGCAAAATGATAGGAGAAGACAGGAGGGGGAGGGATAGAGCCGAGAGCTGGACAGGTGATAGGCAGAAGGGGATACGAGAGGATCATGGGACAGGAGGTCCGGGAAGAAAGACGGGGGGGGGTGACCCAGAGGATGGGCAAGAGGTATATTCAGAGGGACAGAGGGAGAAAAAGGAGAGTGAGAGAAAGAATGTGTGCATAAAAAAGAGTAACAGATGGGGTACGAGGGGGAGGTGGGGCCTAGCGGAAGTTAGAGAAGTCAATGTTCATGCCATCAGGTTGGAGGCTACCCAGACGGAATATAAGGTGTTGTTCCTCCAACCTGAGTGTGGCTTCATCTTTACAGTAGAGGAGGCCGTGGATAGACATGTCAGAATGGGAATGGGATGTGGAATTAAAATGTGTGGCCACTGGGAGATCCTGCTTTCTCTGGCGGACAGAGCGTAGATGTTCAGCAAAGCGGTCTCCCAGTCTGCGTCGGGTCTCACCAATATATAAAAGGCCACATCGGGAGCACCGGACGCAGTATATCACCCCAGTCGACTCACAGGTGAAGTGATGTCTCACCTGGAAGGACTGTTTGGGGCTTTGAATGGTGGTAAGGGAGGAAGTGTAAGGGCATGTGTAGCACTTGTTCCGCTTACAAAGTTTCTTGACTCTTTTGAATCATGAATCTATCTAAGAATCTATTAAGTATCACTATTGCATCAAATCAAATCAAATTCAAGTTTAATTATTATTCAACCATACATGAATACAGCCCAATGAAACAGCATTCCTCTGAGACCAAGGTGATAAATATACACAGTACTTTCAAAATAGAGAGCAAACAAAATAGACATGCAAAAAAAATCATATTTATATCCCAAATCCCCAAGTGACATGTCTCACAAATTGATGGTGCAGTTCCCAGCAATGCAGTTGCACATGCAATACTGCCTGTCATTCCACCCATCGAACGCTGGAGGGCAGCACCAGTGGGAGAGGACAGCCACCAGCCAAGCACGAACGCCACTCTGTGCCACGTCTCCTCTCCTGGACTGCAGCAGCAGGCAAGCCCGCAGCTGGAGGCCTAGTCCTTGCTACAACTGAGGCCATGCAGCTTCCCCACCATCAAGCAAGGGAAATTAGGCCTGCGGCATCTTACATTGTCAATCAGGGTCTTGCGATCGCAAGATAAACGTCCAAGGCAATCACCCGTGGTTACACTGCATGCCACCTTCGCCCACCAATTTTGGCGCCTTTGATGCTTTTTTGTAACGGGCAGCAACACGGTCTGCATCCAGTCCAGCACCCCCGCCAACGAGCAGCTCAGTGATGGGGTAGATTAGATTAGGTTCAACTTTATTGTCATTGTGCCAAGTACAGATACAAAGCCAATGAAATGCAGTTAGCATCTGACCAGAAATGCAAAGAATAGTGTTATTTACAAAATAACTGGGAATAAAAAGTAAGTGCTACAGCACACAAATATAAAAGTACTGAGACAGTACAATATGGATGCAATACTGCTTAGCGTTGTGATGTGAGGTTCAGCAGGGTCACAGCCTCAGGGAAGAAGCTCTTCCTGTGCCTGCTGGTGCGGGAGCAGACCAGCAGGCCTGCAGTATTGTGAAAAAGATGTTTAACAAAGAAAATAACATCTCTGGTTGGCCCCCAAGAGGCCACTGCAATCAAATGCACCACCATCTTACCGGAAGTACAAAACACTACCATCACCCCTTTCAGTGCTTTCCCCGTTTGAAAAACCTACCCCTGACATCTCCCCTAATCTGTCTTCCACTCACCTTAAATTTAGCCACTAAGTGTCCTTGTCTGTGGACTGATTGTTGGTGCCAGACAGGGTGGTTTGAGTATTTCAGAAACTGCTGACCATCTGAGATTTTCAGGCACAACAGTCTCTAGAGTTTACAGAGAATGGTGAGAGAAACAAATAAAAGCATCCAATGAGCGGCCGTTCTGTGGGCGAACGTGACTTGTTAGTGAGAGAGGTCAGAGGAGAAGGGCCAGACAGTGACTCGAATAACCGCGCGTTACAACAGCGGTGTGCTGAAGAGCAGGAGGCCACCGAGACAGGACGGTGTTGAGCTTGGAGAGAAACTTGCAGGTGGTGACGTTGCTCTACTCCTGCTACCCTCAGTGTTCCTGGTTGGACTGCGGGTTTGGGAGGTCCTGTGCAAGCAGACAGGGTGAGTAACTGCAGCCTGATTCATAGACTAGCATTACTCCACGGGATCAGAAAATAATAAACCCGGATTGCTTTTCATCATTGCCTTGCAAGAAGTAGGCCACAAGGGACAATTAACCTGCAGCCCCTCTTCACCACTACCTGTCAACACGCTCGCGATGTCAAACCTCTTGGCACCGTTTACCTCGGCCCAGCAGGGAAGCAGATGGACTCACTCGACACATTCCAGGAATGATTCCACTGAGTTCACCACAAGTCACTGCACAATATGGCCTGACTCAAAAGACTGGCTTTGTGTTGAAAGCTGCTTCCCGTCCGTCTGGCCCAATGGCAGCAGTGCCACCTGGCGCACATCGTGCCCGTTCTGCAAAACACACCTGGTCTGTCACCTTCTCTGAACGAGGACTTCCGCAGGGGCCTGTGTAACAACTCATGGCACAATAATCAGCGAACAGCAGGGAAGTTATCGGGTGAGCAGTTTAGAAAATAATATGAGAGCGAATGCAATGAACAAAGCAAGATTCAATATTCAGGCTTATTTATGGTGTGTAGGTTTGTCAGGACATGAAGGGATGTGAGGAGAAGGCAGGAGATTGGGGCTGAGAGGGAAAATGGATCAGCCATGATGAAATAGTGGAGCAGACCTGATGGGCCAAATGGCCTAATTCTGCTCCTATATATTTTGGTCTTATGGACTTCTCCAGCAAAACCCAGAGATGTCCAGACTTGAGGTTCTGGTCAACAGGCCTTGACAAGGTTGCTTAGAACCAGGCACAGCCTCAGAACAGAAGAATGTCCCTTTAGAACAGAGTTGAGGAGGAATTTCATTAGCCAGAGGGTGAGTCTGTGGAATTCAGTGACGCAGACAACTGTGGGGGCTAAGTTATTGGGTATGTTTAAAGCAGAGGTGTTGGCGTGTGGCCAAATAGTTAAAGCGTTGGTCTAGTGAACTGAAGGTCACTAGTTCGAGCCTCAGCTGAGGCAGTGTGTGTGTGTCCTTGAGCAAGGCACTTAACCACACATTGCCCTGTGACGACACCAGTGCCAAGCTGTATTGGCCCTAGTGCCCTTCCCTTGGACAACATCAGTGGCGTGAAGAGGGGAGACTTGCAGCATGGGCAACTGCCAGTCTTCCATACAACCTTGCCAGGCCTGCGCCCTGGAAACCTTCCAAGGCGCAAATCCATGGTCTCATGAGACTAACGGGTGCCTATTTTTTGATGGATTCTGAATTAGTGAGGTGTCAAAGGTTACAGAGAGAAGGCAGGAGAACGAGGTTGAGAGGGATAAAAAATCAGCCATGATTGAACGGTGGAGTAGACTCAATAGGCTGAATGGTCTAATTCTGCTCCTATGTCTTATAGACCAATGGACTTCTAGACCCTTGATTCAACCCTCAAGCCTTGATTCTCGGCATCGACCTCAAGTACATGCCGATCACTGAACACTGGGCCTCAAACTCCAGTCTCACTGATTCGCGAATCCAGGGAGTCATCTATGCACCTGGATTTGATCAGTTCAGCATTTCAATTTAGCATCAGAATCAGAATTGAATTGGGTTTATTATTGCTGTCTCATGCGACATGCAATTTATTGTTTTACTGTAACCGCACGGAGCAAAGACATAAATTTACTATAAACTACAAAAATAAATAAATGATGCAAAAAAATAAGAATAACGAGGTCATGCTCATGGGTTCATGAACCTTTCAAAAATCTGACAGCAGAGGGGAAGAAGCTGTTCCTGAAGCTTTGAGTGTGGATCTTCAGGGTCCTGTACCTCCCTGATGGCAGCAATGAGAAGAGGGCAAGACCTGAGTGGTGAAAGCCCCAGGTGTTGGATGCAGCTGCCTTGGAGCATTGGAGATGTCCTTGATAGTGAGAGGGTTGTGCCTGTGATGGAGCTGGCTGAACGTACAACCCTCTGCAGCCTCTTGCAATGGAGCCTCCACACCAGGCAGCAATGCAACAGTTAGAATGCTCTCCATTGTGCATCTGTAGAAACTAGCTTGGTCTTTGGTGCAGACCAAATCTCCTCAGACTCTTAATGATGTATAGCTGTAGGTATGCCTTCTTCATGATTTCATCAATGTGTTGGGCCCACGATAGATTCCTTTAGATGTTAATGTCCAAGAACTTGAAGTTGTCCATCCTCTCCACTGCTGATCCCTCGATGAGGACTGGTGTGTCTTCTTTTCAATATTTTTATTAATTATATATATAAGAATACAGAGTACAGGAAAAAAATATGTATGTTAATATATTAAACTAAATCGCATATAAAGACTCCTTACCCTATATTCATACAAGTCAATTAGTTCGTAACATTGAAAAAAATGTCTTCTCCTGCCCTCACATTCCTAAAGTCCACAGTCAATTCCATGGTCTTGCTGATGCTGAGTGCAAACTATTCTCCCTGCGTTCTCATCAGCCCTCCCCAAATTCCACCTTCACTTCCACACCAGTGGTAAGTTACACTGGTACATCACTGGGACGGGGGAGCACACTGGACAAATTCCACCCTCACTTCCACACCAGTGGTAATTTATACTGGTACATGATTGGGATGGGGGAGCACACCAGACAATCCAGAAGTAACCCATGTGGTCACAGGGAGCACTAGAGTCTTATCCCCAGTAAAAAGCCTGTGCTGATAAGCCAGCCCTGAGACATCGACTGTTTATTCCCCTCCATAGATGCTGCCTGACTTGCTGAGAGAGGGATACTGCTGTCTTGGAGCACAGCTTTTTGAAGATGTCCCTGATGGGAGGAAAGGGTCGTGCCTGTGATGGAACTGGCTGAATTTACAACGCTCGGCAGCCTCTTGCAATCCCGTGCATTGGATACTCCATTCCCAGCAGTGATGCAACAATTCTGAATGCTCTCATGATACATTTGTGGAAATATGCTCGTGTCAGGCAGCATACCAAATCTCCTCAGACGCTGGATTGAGCAGAGCCACGGGTATTCCTTCTTCATGACAGCATCAGTATTTTTGACCCAAGATCGGTCCTCGGAATCCTCAAGTTTCCAGAAACATAGAAAACCTACAGCACAATACAGGCCCTTCGGCCCACAATGCTGTGCCGAACATGTCCTTACCTTAGAAATTACCTAGGGTTACCCATAGCCCTCTATTTTCCTGAGCTCCATGTACCTGTCCAGGAATCTCTTAAAAGGCCCTATAGTTTCCACCTCCACCACCGCTGCTCGCGGCCCATTTCATGCACTCACCACTCTCTGCATAAAAAACTTACCCCTGACATCTCCTCTGTACCTGCTTCCAAGCACCTTAAAACTGTGCCCTCATGCTTGCCATTTCAGCCCTGGGGTAAAGCCTCTGACTATCCACATGATCAATGCCTCTCATCGTCCTGTACTGTTTATTGTTACTCTTCAGTACACATTGTAGAGAAGAACAAAATGCTTGCTTCTTTGGATCCAACGCAGCATAAAAAAAAAGTTCTGTGGGCAAAAATACTTTGTTAATGAGAGAGGTCAGAGGAAAATGTTCAAATTGATTTAAGCTGACAAGAAGGCAACAGTAACTCAAGTAACCACGCGATGCAGCAGTGATTGTGCAGAAGAGCATCTCTGAACGCACAGCACATCAAACCTTTAAGCGGATGGGCTACAGCAGCATAAGACCACGAACATACACTCAGTGGCTACTTTATTAGATATCTCCTGTACCCAATTAAATGGCCACTGGGTGTACATTTGCATGTATTAAGAATTTGCTGTGGTGTGCTGGCCAGGATGCAGCATGCAACAAAAAATATAAAAATCAAAATTAGAGGTTAAAGTATGGATATGGAATAAATACATAAATATCAACATGTATTTACAATGTAAACAGCATTATATAAAGTGGTTTAAAGTGTTTACAGTGCAGGGCAGTAAGTGTGGTAACAGATTGAAGCACCTTCAATAATTCCAAAAGACTGAAGTAGGGTAAATACTGAAAGGTTCTTATTCGCAGTAAAATTCAACTTCCACGCTGTGGGTCTGCCCCCAGACTGAGGGGGAGGAGCAAGGCGAAATCACCTTTATTCAGGAGTCTGTGGGAGTAGCCACAGGGGCAGTCAGCAGAGGGGCGTGTCCAGACAGTTAACCCAGTTACAACATATATATATGGTTTACTACACAGATAGAGGGGCTAACTAGAATGGTCGATCAGATTAACCACCTGGGGTGTGGTGGGGTGGGAAGAAACTTTTAAGGCGGTGTAAGGTTTTTGTTTTAATAGCCCTTCAGTGGTTTTCAGAAGGCAGCTTTTGGGAAAGGCAGTTTGCTGGGTGAGTAGTGTCGGAAATGATTTCCCTGCCTACCTTGTCCTGAACACGTCCTGTACAAGAGATGGCAGGCTGCAGCTGACCGTCTTCCCTGCTGACCTGACAGTTCACTGTAGTTTTCATACGCCGTGAGAGGATGCCGAACCCAACCAGAGAGCGATGGCTGGTGTGATGTGTGCGACAATGTCACTGGCATCACAAATGGTCATGTTGGTTGCAGGGCAGCTCCATTGAGACTGGAACTATTCTCAACAGATATTTGAAAGGGTTAACATCGGGGAAAAGCTTGTTAACAACTTTTAGAATACTGATACCCTCAAATCTATTTCATCATCAAAGCATTTTTTTTTGTTGTGCGAATGAGCAGACATCAAACACTCCTTCATTGGCCAGTTCATAGCCTTGGAGCAGGCAAATGGAAGAAGTTAGAATCAAAGGGAAAGGTTGCTTCAATCAAATTCTGTGGGGTGTAAAATTTGGATTATCAACTAAGAGGCGGGGGGAGCTCAGGGAAGATTGGAGAAACTCACAAGGAGCTAGGTGTCACTGAATTTAAAAGTTAAAGCAGGAGTTCTTAATCTTTTTTAAGCTATGGACCCCTTTGGCAGTCCGGTGAAGACTATGGACCCCTTCTCACAATAATGAGCATGGAGTCGTGTGAGATCATAAGAGGCTACTCAGCCTCGTGGAGAGTTAAGAATTCTCATTTGAACTGTCCAGTTTTGCAAAACTTTAACAAACAACAAATATCATTCTATGTATTGAATAACAAGCAATCGTAGATAGGAAATAATGGAGATCAACATAGATGTCTGGGTCGCAAATGTGAGAACACACAACTTCACTGTTCAGTAGCTGAATGGCTCCTAGGCACTGGGCTACCCGATAGTTGGCCAGCTACATTGCACAAGTGTCTGCAGGCAGGAAGAGTGTGATCACGTTCAATGTAGCAGCAGGTCTAATAACTTGAAGTAGTGAAGAGCGTGCCATAAACGATATTTTGATATGATTGTTACAACTGTGATATGAAAATACCTGTGATTTCTATTGGTGACAAAGTCACAGGGACTGCTAATACTACTGTGGTTTGTTGCCTACGTTTATCATTGAAGGAAATGCTAAATTTCAGTTTGAGATCAATGAAAATAAAGATGGAAATGTTTTCCCATCCAAGTTCACGGACCTCCAAGAGATACATAGACCCTGAGTCTTATCTCAAATAATAATGAGGCAGCCTACGGAGAAGAAGTCATCTCCCTGACTTGAGGGGTAAAATTATGAGGTACATCAGTAGGGTGAATATGCACAATCCTTTTCTTAGCGTCGGGGAACCAAGAGGGGAGAGATTTAATAAGAAACTGAGGAGCAATACTTTCACAAAGAGTGCTCCCCGTATGCCAGATGAAGTGGTTAAGGCAGGCACATTATCAACATCTATAAAATACTTGGGCTGGAACGACAACCAGCACAGTTCAAGGGTGCGCTGGAGGCAGCCTGCAAGTGTCATTGTGAGCACGCTCCGTTGGTGCCGGAATGTGTGGCGACACTCGTGGGCTGCCCCCAGCACATCCTCAGGTTGTGTCGGTTGTTAATGCAAAACGACCCCTCTCACTGTGTGTTTCTGGTACAGTGGGAAAGTCTAAGTGACAGATTGTCACTGTACTGAGGACCCGTGCCCAGCACCCTGGGCAGAAGTAGAATGTGCAGTTGCGTGACTCTTGGACAAGTTCACCGCCCGGCGAGCTACGACAGTGGAACTGTTCGAACACCAGGGAAAACGTTCCACGTGGTTTTCCCACTCTGACGTGTCGATCCATGGCCTCCTCTTGTGCCACGATGAGGCCACCCTCAGGGCGAAAGAGCAACACCTTATATTCTGTCTGAGTACCATCCAATCTGGTGGCATGAATATCGATTTCTTCTGAAAAAGAAATCGCCCCCCCCCCACCAGTTCCCCACTCTGACCTTTCACTTCTTCTCTCCTGCCTACTACTTCCCCTGGGTCCCCTCTTCCTTCCCTTTCTCCCATGGTCCACTCTCTCCTTCTATCATATCCCTTCTTCTCTAGCCCTTGACCTTTCCTTCCCACCTGGTTTCAGCTAACACCTTCCAACTATCTTCCTTCCCCTCCCCGCCCTTTTTATTCAGACATTTTTAGTTCTGAAGAAGGGTCTCTGTCTGAAACATCAACTGTTCGCTCTTTTCCATAGACGCTGAGTTTCTCCAGCATTCTGAGTGTTGGGGAACAGGCCCCGGGGAAAAGGAAGGCCGAGAGAACGACGCTAAATTCCACTACAAACATCAGCACAACGGTTGCCACGGTGCAGGGAGCAACAAGTAAATCTCATATTCATGACCACTTAGTTAATCTTGGAGAGTTAATAGCATCATTTTGTCAAGGCTGCTGACAAAGAGCAACATCAGTAGCTCACAAAGATATCAGAGAGAGAAACACTTATCACAGTAACATCGCCAGGGCTAACCACATTTGACAAGGTTAACAGCTACAACACTGTTCCCATCTACCATGCTGATGGGAAATTCTACCTTCATTCCTCCTTCCTCATCGCCCTCCCCCCGATACAGCTCCTTCAACGTACAAAAGAAACACATTCAGAGCAAGATGACATCTTCTCCGTGATGCTCCATAAGGCCAAGCGATATAGGAGGAGAATGAGGCCATTCAACCCATTGAGTCTGCTCCACCATTCCATCATTTCAACCCCATTCTCCTGCCTTGGCCTCCACAGCCCTCTGGGGCAATTGTTGCAGAGTGGATTATGGAGAGTCAAGGAAAATTACAACAAGCATTGCCGTTGTTGTCAGGTGGGAAATATTACAGAAATCATAAACACAAGAGAACATAAAACATAGAGCACTACAGCACAGTACAGGCCCTTGTCCCACGATGTTGTGCTGATTCTTTAACCCACTCCAAGATCAGCTTAATCCTTCTCATCCATGGGCCTACCTAAGAGTTTCTTAAACGTCTTTAATGTATCTGCCTCCACCAGCACCCCGACAGCACATTCCCTGCACCCACCATTCTCTGTGTACTCTGTGTAAAAAGGTGATACACAACATCACAATTAGCAGCTTCAGGGCTCCAGGGACCTGGGCTTGACCCTTGGGTGAGGCCTGATGTTTGCATGATCCCCCTGTCATTGAGTCCAGGTTGTTTGTTTACTTCCCACATTCCAAAGAAATTCATTCATTCATCTATCTATCTCTATCTATCTATCTATCTATCTATCTATCTACCTATCTATCTATCTCTATCTATCAATCTAATCTATCTATCTATCTATCTCTATTTATCTATCTATCTCTATCTATCTATTTATCTGATCTGTCTATCTATCCATCTATCTATCTCTCTCTGGCTATCTATTTATCTATCTATCTATCTATCTATCTAATCTATCCATCTATCTCTCTATCTATCTATTTATCTATCTAATCTGTCTATCTACCCATCTATCTATCTCTAGCTAGCTATCTATTTATCTATCTATCTCTATCTATCTATCTATTTATCTATCTAATCTGTCTATCTACCCATCTATCTATCTCTCTCTAGCTAGCTATCTATTTATCTAACTACCTCTATCTATCTATCTCTAACTATCTATCTATTTATCTATCTAATCTGTCTATCTATCCATCTATCTATCTCCCTCTAGCTAGCTATCTATTTATCCATCTCTATCTATCTATCCATCTATCTCTATCAATCTATCTATCTATCTATCTATCTATTTATCTATCTATCGATCTATCTATCTATTTAGAGGTACAACACAGTAACAGGCAGACACCTTCCTCCAGGAGCAGCAAGCCAGAGGGAGAGAAGGACTGGTCATCCACTTGCCTTGTGCTCTCACCCTCGATGATTTCAATCATCCTTGATGCTTTAGTCAGCAAGATTGGCGAGAAGTGGAGTTGATCATGGGTCCACGGCCTGTCACCAGTCTTTTTGTCCTCTAGGCTGCACACTTCGTTCGAAACCTCACCAAACCCCCTCGGAGACACCTAAGCAAAAGGTCCCTCAATTGGCCTGAAAACACACCACCAAACTATAGATCACAGCCTCCAACCAGAGCAGAATCATACTTGAAAGAAAAAACAGAAAAGGAAATAAAATAAGTCGTTTTGTGAACTGTCTGAAGGATGTCACCCTTGGTCGCCATCTTCCCCAGCTGACACTGAAGATCAACCAGAAGTCTGTGGAAGCCCAGGTCTGTGAATCTCTCTGAGTCTGCTGGTGAAGTTGAAGCCAGTTGTCTGTGAATCCACGAGTCTGATGGGGGCCGAAAGTGGCCCGTCCTGAGGTTGGAGGACTGCGTGGGACTTGCGGGCTACCCCAGCACATCCTTCGGTTGTGTTGGTTGTTGGTTGTTGACGCAAGTGACATATTTCACTCTATGTCTCAACGTACATGTGATAAATAAATGAATCTGAATCTGAATCTGTCTGACATCCAGTACACAACGACAACCATACCACACCACCCAGCTTTACTTTTTCACACTTACTTTGATCGAAGGTCTTCTGAAAATCCACATGACCACTTCCTCTATCTGGGGAGTCCTCGTGCAGGATACCCTTAAGGTTAACCTTCAGGTTGAGGCAGTAGTGAAGAAGGCGAATGCAATGTTGGCATTCATTTCTAGAGGAATAGAGTATAGGAGCAGGGATGTGATGTTGAGGCTCTATAAGGCACTGGTGAGACCTCACTTGGAGTACTGTGGGCAGTTTTGGGCTCCTTATTTAAGAAAGGATGTGCTGACGTTGGAGAGGGTACAGAAAAGATTCACTGGAATGATTCTGGGAATGAGAGGGTTAACATATGAGGAACGTTTGTCTGCTCTTGGACTGTATTCCTTGGAGTTTAGAAGAATGAGGGGAGACCTCATAGAAACATTTCGAATATTGAAAGGCATGGACAGAGTGGATGTGGCACAGTTGTTTCCCATGATGGGGGAGTCTAGTACGAGAGGGCATGACTTAAGGATTGAAGGGCACCCATTCAGAACAGAAATGCAAAGAAATTTTTTTAGCCAGAGGGTGGTGAATCTGTGGAATTTGTTGCCATGGGCAGCAGTAGGGGCCAAGTCATTGGGTGTATTTAAGGCAGAGATTGATAGGTATCTGAGTGGCCGGGGCATCAAAGGTTATGGTGAGAAAGCGGGGGAGTGGGACTAAATGGGAGAATGGATCAGCTCATGATAAAATGGCGGAGCAGACTCGATGGACCAAATGGCCGACTTCTGCTCCTTTGTTTTATGGTCTATTTTACCAGTTATATCCTCAAAACCATCCAGGCACAACTTCCCTTTCATTAATCCACGCTGACTTCATCAAATCTCACTGATATTTTGCAAGTTCTCTGCTACCACATCCTTTATATCAGCTCCTCACATTTCCCCAGCTGCTGATGATAGTGGAGCCACGCTGTGATTCTCCACTGTCCCCTCCCTTTCTTTTTTAAATGCATTTGTCATCCTCTATAAGACCATGAGACCATAAGGCATAGGAGCAGAATTAGGCCATTTGGCCCATCGAGTCTGCTCCACCATTTCATCATGGCTGATCCATTTTCCCTCTCAGCCCCAGTTTCCTGCCTTCTCCCTGTATCCCTTCAACCCCTGACCAATCAAGAATCTATCAAACTCTACCTCAAATATACCTAATGACTCGTCCTCCACAGCTGCCTGTGGTAAGGAATTCTGCAGATTCACCGCTCTCTGGCTAAAGAAATTCCTCCTCATCTTTATTTATTCTAAATGGATGTCTGTCTATTCTGAGGCTGACACCTCTAGTCTTAGACTCCCCCATGATAGGAAACATCCTCTCCACCTCCACTCTGTCGAGGACTTTCAGCATTCAATAAGCTTCAATGAGATCCCCCACCATTCTCCAGATCAGGGGTTACTAACATTTCTATGCCATGGAACCCCACCATTAATCGAGGGGTCCATGGATCCTAGGTTGGGAACTTCTCTGGACTGTACGAACTTTCCATGATATGGAGCAAAACACTTCTCTGTTTATGATTTCTGCTCCACTATGATATAGTGAACTTTGGAGGATACATCCACTATTTACATACTCTAGTGAGCAGGTTAACAGGCCCTGGGAACTTCCTGCTCTTGTAGGCAGCCATGCAAGCCCTGGGAACTTAATGGCTTTAGCCTTCTGCTGCTGTAACCCATCCACTTCAAGGTTCGATGTGTTGTGCATTCAGAGACGTTCTTCTGCACATCACCGTTGTAATGCGTGGTTATCTGAGTTACTGTTGCCCTCCTGTCAGCTTGAACCAGTCTGGCCATTCTCCTCTGACCACTCTCATTAACAAGGTGTTTTCACCCACAGAACTGCCACTCACTGGATGTCTTTTTTTTTCTCACCATTCTCTGTAAAATCCTGAAACTTTTATGTGTGAAAATCCCAGGAGATCTGCAACTCAAACCACCCATCTGAAACCAACAATCGTTTCATGGTCAAAGTTACTTAGATCACATTTCTTCTGCCTTCTCATGTTTGGTGCAAACAACAACAGAACCATTTGACAATGTCTGAATGCTTTTATGCGTTGAGTTGCTACCACATGATTGGCTGATTAGATATTTGCCTTAATGGCCAGATGTACAGATGTACCTAATAAAGCAGCCACTGTTTGTACTTCTTCGATGAACACTATTGAAGGGGCAGGATCTACCAGTATTTGGATAGACTGACTGATTAGAAGGAGTCAACCTGACTTTGTGCATCAGGTGTTGTGCTTGGCTGACCTTTTAGAGTCTTTTTTTGAAGGAGTAATCTAAAAGGTAGATAAGAGTAGGGTAGTGGGTGTTGTCTACTTGGGCTGCAGCAAGTCCTTCAACAACATCCTATGTGGTAGCCAGGTCATGAAGATTAGGCCCCAGGGAATCTAGAGAGTGGTACAGTAACACACACACACAAAATGCTGAAGACTACCTCCGTCTGGGTAGCCTCCAACCTGATGGCACGTACATTGATTTCTCAAACTTCCAGTAATGCCTCCCTTCCCTCGTCTCCCTCACCATTCCCCGTTCCCATTTCCCTCTCTCAGCTTCTCTCCTTACCTCCCCGTCCCTCCATCTGGTGCTCCTCCCCCTTCCCTTTCTTCCATGGTCTTCTGTCCTTTCCTATCAGATTCCCCCTTCTCCGGCCCTGTATCTCTTTCACCAACTAACTTTCCAGCTCTTTACTTCACCCCCTCACCCCTCCCAGTTTTACCTATCACCTACAATCTTGTACTTCTTCCTCCCCTACCCCCACCTTCTTGCTCCGACTTCTCCCCATCCTTTCCAGGGTCTCAGCCCGAAACGACAACTATTTATTCATTTCCATCGATGCTGCCTGTCCTGCTGAGTTCCTGCAGCATTGTGTGTGTGTGTGTGTGTTTTCCTTTCCATCTGCAGCATCTGCAGACGTTTTTGAGTTTAAGAGGTACTACAGTCAGGTGGATTAAAAACTGACTTGGAGATTGGAAGCAGAGAATGGCACCTGAAAATTGTTTCTTGAAATGGTGACTGATGACTAGTGGTGTGCCACAGGGGTCAGTGCCAGGACCCTTGTAATTCATTATTTGCAAATTCATAAGGCTCAGTCTGTAAATTATAGACACAAGAGGTACTGCAGATGCTGGAAATCTAGAGGAATGCACATAGTGTGCTGGAGGGGCTCAGCAGGTCGGGCAGCATCCATAGATGGGAATAAACAGTCAATGTTTTGGGCTGAGACCTTTCATCAGGACTGGAAAGGAAAGGGGGAAGAATCTTTCCTTTCCTTTCAAACTTCAAAGTAAAATTTATTATCAGAGTATAAATATGTCACCACAAACAACCCTGAGATTCTTTTTCTTCAGGCGCACCCAGCAACTCTATAGAAGAGTAACTGTAAACAATGGACAACGATGTGCAAATGTAGATATACTGTAAATAAATAGCAATAAATAACAAACTCGTGCTGCCACGTGGCCAAGTGGTTAAGGCGTCGGTCTAGTGATCTGAAGGTTGCTAGTTCAAGCCTTGGCTGAGGCAGCGTGTTGTGACCTCGAGCAAGGCACTTAACCACACATTGCTCTGCGACGATACTGGTGCCAAGCTGTATGGGTCCTAATGCCCTTCCCTTTGACAACATTGGTGTCGTGGAGAGGGGAGACTTACAGCATGGGCAACTGCCGGTCTTCCATACAACCTTGCCCAGGCCTGCGCCCTGGAAACCGTCCAAGGCACAAATCAATGGTTTCACGAGACTAACGGATGCCCATAAATATAAATAACAAACATGAAATAACAAGGCAAAAGAGTCCTTTTTATGAATGTAGCTATCCCATTTTGTTCAACAGCCTGATGACTGAGGGAGAGAGAGTAACTGTTCTTGAACCTGGTGATGTGAGTCCTGAGGTACTTATGCCTTCTACCTGATGGCAGCAGTGAGAAAAGAGCATGGCCTGGGTGGCGAATATTCTTGATGATGGATGCTGCTTTTCTATAGCAACATATCATGTAGATATGCTCAATGGTTGGGAGGGTTTTACCCATGATGTACTGCGCCAAATCCACTAGCTTTTGTAGGATTTTCTGCTCAAAGGCATTGGTGTTCCCATACCAGGCCACAATGCAGACAGTCAGCACACTTTCCACCACGCATCTGTAATGTCCTGGTTCATATTTTCACTATTATGCTGTATATATTTCATTTTGGCAGTCTGTTCAGTTGTCATGTTTGTTTGGGTTACCGTAGAGGATTAGGGATGATGTGGAATGTGTGCCATCCAATTATGATGGTTGGATTAAGGGGAGGTTTATCTGGTGAGGGACACCAAGCTAGGCTTGGGGCTTTTGTTCAAGGGGAGATGAAGAGAGAAGACACTGGGGAGAACCGGTAAACATACAAGCTGGTGGGAGAACCGTTTGTTCGAGATGGATTGCGAGCGACGTTCGGAAGGTGGTGTGAGCTTTCACGTTGACCGAGGGCCCAGGGCGTGAGTGACAGAGAAGTTCAAGATGAGCTCCAACTTGTTCACATTTGACTGTTCAATTAGAATGGGCCCTTTTCTTTATGTTATTCTTTACTAACCTTTTGGTTAGGATTCATAAATATGATTTCTTTAATTGTATACAATGTAGTATCTATGATTTCATGGCATTAATTTGTAACAGGGTGGCAATTGACACAGCATCCTCACAAACCGGGGTTTGGGGTGGGATCGAGGATGCCTCAACCTCACGAGTTTGGCAGGGCTGGAGGCTGTCTTCCCTGGACTTTCGCAAGGAAACCAGGGTGTTTCACATCTTTAGAAGTTTGCCAAGATTTTTTATGACATATCTTTCCAGTTTTGGCTGAAACATAGGCTGTTTATTCTCATGCATAGATGCTGCCTGACCAGCTGAGCTCCTCTGGCATTTTGTGTGTATCGATTAGTAAGTTTGTGAATTACACAAAATTAAGAGGTATTGATGTTGAAGAAAGTTGTTGTAGATTACAGACGAATCTTAATCGGTTAGGAAAGTGGGCAGAGAGTAACAGATGTATTTCAGTACAGATAAGTGTGAGGTGATGCATTTTGGAAAGTTAAACTGGTGTTGGTTTTTACAACGAATGATTGGACACTAGAGAGTGTAATGAACAGAGAAACACTCACAACACGCTGGAGGAACTCAGCAGGTCGGGCAGCATCCGTGGAAACGATCAGTCAACGTTTCGGGCTGGAACCCTTCGTCAGGACTGTAGAGGGAAGGGACAGAAGCCCTATAAAGAAAGTGAGGGGAGGGTGGGAAGGAGAAGACTGGTAGGTTCCAGGTGAAAAACCAGTAAGGGGAAAGATAAAGGGGTGGGGGAGGGGAGACAGGGAGGGGATAGGCAGGAAAGGTGAGGAAGGAATAGGGGAAAACACAATGGGTAGTAGGAGGAGGTGGAACCATGAGGGAGGTGATAGGCAGCTGAGGGAGGGGGCAGAGTGACATAGGGATAGAGGAAGGGAGGGGGAGGGAATTACTGGAAGTTGGAGAATTCTATGTTCATACCAAGGGGCTGGAGACTACCTAGACGGTATATGAGGTGTTGCTCCTCCAACCTGAGTTTAGCCTCATAGCAACAGAGGAACTTAGGAGTGTACAAGTGCATAGTTCATGGAAAGCACATAATCAGGGGAGTGAGAAAGACATTTAACAACAGGAGCCTTCACCATACAACCACAGTGTCATCCAGCTAGTCCTAATTTCCTGGAACTACTATGTTGGCACTAGAATGAGTGGTGACACTTGCTGACTGCCCCCAATACAGCCTCAGGTTGTGCTGGTTGTTAACACAAACGATGCATTTCACTGTATGTTTCAGTATACATGTGATAAATAAATCTGCATCAGATTGGAGCTGAGTCTCTGGGGCACCAGTGCTGTGAAGCAGTGACCGTAGTTGCTGAGTCCCTATGTCTTGGGAAGCAGGGACAGCATTCTAAAGTGAGCAGCTGACGCAAAACTCGGCAGTGGTCGGGATGATTGAAGACGGGAGCATGGTGAAATCAGCAGAAACTTGTCAGATGACATTCAGAGTGGAGAAGAGAGAGGTGATTTGAGAGGACAAGTATGGAAAGGCAGTGTACCATAGATGACAGAGCACGTCAGCAGGGAAACGTTTGTATCCATATGCCCAAATCCTTATAACTGATGCGTCAGTTAAAAAAGCAGTATAAAAGAATATAAAGGCCAATAAAACTGCAGACGTTAGAAATCTGAAGTTAAAGTATAAAATGATAGAAATAACTTACTTTCTGACAATATCAGAACAAGATATTACTGTTGACATTTAAATTAATAAATTAGTTTATTATTGTCCCATATACTGAGATACAGTGAAAAAGGTTTGTTTGAATGCTGAAAATACAGATAATTTCATTACAACAGTGCATTGAGGTAGTACGAGGGGAAGCAATAACAGAATGCAGAATAAAGTGTAACAGTTGCAGAAAAAGTGCAGTGCAGGCACAAAAGGTGCAAGGTCATAACAAGGTAGATTATGAGGGCAAGAGCCCATTTTTCATACTTGGGAGCTATTCAATAGTTTAATGGAAACAGGATAGATGCTGTCCTTGGGTCTGGCAGTACATGTTCAAAGGTTCATTTAATATCAGAGAATGTATACAGTATACAACCTGAAATTCTTATTCTTCACAAACTTTTCATGCTTTTGTATCTTGGGAGGAGGAAGAAGAGAAAATGTCAAGGTTGAGCAACTAGGTTTTCCTGTTTTATCTCTGAAAATTCCCAGACCGTTGTTATGAGCAGCAAGTGGGCTTCAGCCTGACACATTGTCGCCAATTCACCCTCCACAGATGCTGCCCGACCCGCAGAGTATGTTTTCATGTTGAATTTCCAACATCTGTAGAGTTTATCTTCAGTATAGTTGAAGTGTCTGGCAACTGTGCTTGAGCGTGCCAGCTGTGGGAGCATATCAGTCAGATCACCAGCGGTATGCTTTCAATTTCTCACAAGATCACCAAATTCAAGTTCATTGTCATTAAACTGTGTACGTGTGTACCGTCAAGTAAAACAATGTTCCTCCAGAACAGGGTGCACAACACTGTATGTATACTCACATACATAATGTAATATTACCACAAATAAATTAACAAGTAATAAAACACATTCCAGAAGATTGACATTTAACATAAGGTGGATTTACGACACCTTATGTTAAATGAGTAAACAGTATAATGTTATTGGCGCTTCATACATGATGAGATCTGGGTGAAGGCAGGGAGTTCAGCAGTCTCATGCCCTGGGGGAGGAAGTCATTTCCCATCCTAACAGTCCTTCTCCTAATGCTACGGTACCTACCTCCTGATGGACCAAAGGTGTTTGTGAACATTCCCTGACCCAGGCAGGGAACCAGATTCTTAGCAACACACATAAAAATTGGTGGTGAACGCAGCAGGTCAGGCAGCATCTATAGGAAGAGGTACGGTTGACGTTTCGGGCCGAGACCCTTCGTCAGGACGAAAAGGAATGCCAAGGTAGGACATGGTAATGTATACATCATCACCATCATTATGTGCCATGTCAAGTGGGTTCAGTAAATGAAGAGAGTAACATTTCTACTCAGGACAGGAGAAAACTCTGTGTAAGAGTGCCTCTTCCCACCCACCCACAGCTCTCTGACCACTCAGCAATAGAATTGACATTCTGGTTGGAGGTGGAGATAGAACACAGACCAGCACAGCACAGTACAGGTTCCTCATCCCATGATGTTACACCGATCTATTAACCATTCCCTCCTACATCGTTCAATCATCCGTAATGTGCTGTATTAGACGTGGGTGATCATGTCTTTCCAAACCCATAATCGTTCCTGGCAAATTTTTCTGCAGAAATGTTAATCTTCTAGGCAGTGTCTTTACCAGACAGGTGACCTCAACCATTATCAATACTCTTTAGTGATTGCCTGCCTGGCTTCAATGATAACCAGGACTTGTGATACGCACCAGCTGCTCAAGACAAAGGTCCTGACCAAGGGCCTCGGCCCGAGACGTCGACTGTGCCTCTTCCTTAGATGCTGCCCGGCCTGCTGCGTTCACCAGCAACTTTTATGTGTGTTGCTTGAAATTCCAGCATCCGTAGATTTCCTCGTGCTTGCGTTTTTAAAAACCAGATTCTTAGTGTATCTTCTCATTGATGGAATGAAACTGCTGCTAGTGAACCTACTCCAGATGAACAATTGAAAGGATTTTGGGCCTGTACGCTCTGAAGTGTCAGTTCTGTGCATGTGGGAGACAGATACTCAGGGGCACCTTGCTCAGTGGCTCCTGTACCTAACAAAGTGGCCACTGTGTGTATGCTCATGGTCTCCTGGTGCTGTAGCCCATTCTCTGCGAGGTTCGATGGGTTGTGCATTCAGAGATACTCTTCTGCACACAACTGTCAGGCCATTCTCCTCTGACCTCGCTCATCAACAAGGCATTAAAATCCACAGAACTGCCACTCAATCGACGGTTATTTTCTTTCTCGTACCATTCTCTTTAAACTCTAGCAGAGGTTCCCAACCTGGGTCTACGGACCTCTCGCTTAATGGCATTGATCCATGGCATTAAAAAGGTTGGGAACCCCTGCTCTAGAAACTTCTGTGCGTGAAAATCCCAGGACACCAGCACCTCAAACCACCTGATCTGAAACCAACAATCATTCCACAATCAAATCACTTGATTCACAGTTCTTCCTCATTCTGATGTTTTGTCTGAACAGCAACTGAACCTCTTGACCATGTCTGCATGCTTTTATGCATTGAGTTGTCGATTAGATATTTGCATTAACGTGCAGGTGTATAGATAGATAGATAGATAGATAGATATACTTTATTGGTCCCGAGGGAAATTGGGTTTCGTTACAGCCGCACCAACTGAGAATAGAGCATAAATATAGCAATGCAAAAACCACAAACAATCAAACAACAATATGCAAACTATGCCAGATGGAAATAAGTCCAGGACCAGCCTATTGGCTCAGGGTGTCTGACCTGGTGTCCACGGGAGGAGCTGCAAGTTCGATGGCCACAGGCAGGAACGACCTCCCGTGCCGCCCAGTGTTGTATCTCGGTGGAATGTGGCCGGAGGCCAACAGCAAAAAGTTCAATATCCGGTCTACAAACACATTCCTCGATCGTAATATGACCCGGATTGCACCATCCATTGCTAGGTGTGCAGGTGTACCTAATAAAGTGGTCACTGAGTGTAGGCAATGAAGCTGAACCTATAGTGGACAGTTTTGGTCGCTCTGTTACAGGAGAGACGTCATTAATCTGGAAAATGTGCAGAGAAGATTTACAACAATCTTGCCAGGATTCAAGGGCCTGATCTGTATGGAGAGGATGGGAGGCTAGGATTTCGCTCCCTGGCGTGCTGAAGACTACGGAGTGATTTTATAGAAGTCTATAAAATCACAAAAGGCATGGATAGAGTGAATGCACACAGCTTTGTCACCAAGGGAAAGGACATCAAAGAGGGCATAGATTTAAGGTGAGAGGGGAAAGATTTAGTAGGAACCTGAGGGGCAACTTCTTCAGAGGCAAGTACAAAGACTTCATTGAGGAGATATTTGGACATGAAGACAGATAGGAAATGTTTATAGAGATATGGGGCTATGTTAGATGGAATTCTTGGTCAAGATATAGGAGTTGGGCTGAAGAGCCTGTTTCCATATTGTATGACACCATTCCTCTCGCATCAACGTATCTTTAAGTAAAAACACCCAATCAGGAACAAGGTTCCTTATATCATAAACATATGAGATTCCGTAAATACTAGAAGTCTAGAGCAGTACACAAAACACTGGAAGAACTCAACAAGTCAGGCAGCATGGATGGAGGAGAATAAAGAGTTAATATTTTAGGCCTGTCAGCAGTCAGGCTTTTTATTGGGGAATAAGACTCTATTTCTCCCTGTGACCTGGTGGGTTACTTCTGGATTTTTTCTACAGCAGTAGTACAGTGCAATACATAAAATATTACAGTAAAATGCAAAAATCTTTGGCACGCCAGTCGTGCATGCAGCCTGTTACAGCTGTTCCGACTAGTTTTCTTACTTTTTTCTTCTTACTTTTTTAACTTACGTTATTTGTTGTATTTTTTTCACAGTAACACGTTGAAGCTGCATCCTCTCTAACATGCTAGTGGAGAGAGTTTTACTTGGGTTTTTAGCGCTGGAAATAGTTATATTCCGACACGTCTCATTAGTGGGGCAGCAGTGTGGTTGTATTGTTTATTCCAGGGACCAGCTGATTGCACTTATGACGGCTGGTTTAGCGAACAGAGCGGCAGACACCCCGGCTGAAATCTGGAGGAAAACACACAGAGGATGCAGAGGGGGATCAAAAAGGCGAGGAAAGAGGACTGGGTCGAGACAACAGAGACTTATGGAGAAGAGGAGTTCTCCACTTGGACTGCACGTGGACATACTCGACCAAAACTTTTCCATGGAGGGCTTCTAGACCGTTTGGGCTGACCGGAAGTGCACTGAGAGCGGTAAGCGTGAAGGAGTTGGGGGCTTGCTGTTCTGGTTAACAACGGATGGTGCAATTCTGGTCATATTACAATGGAGGAACGTGTTTGTAGCCCGGATATTGAACTTTTTGCTGTTGGACTCCGGCCATATTCCACCAAGATACAACACTGGGCGTCACGGGAGTTTGTTCCTGCCTGTGGCCATCGAACTTTGCAGCTCCTCCCGTGGAGGGTCAGACACCCTGAGCCAATAGGCTGGTCCTGGACTTATTTCCATCTGGCATAGTTTGCATATTGTTGTTTGATTGTTTGTGGTTTTTGTATTTCTATATTTATGCTCTATTCTTGGTTGTTGCAGCTGTAACGAAACTCAATTTCCCTCGGGATCAATAAAGTATGTCTATGTCTATGTCTAAGACTTTTGCACAGTGCTGTATGTCAGTGATAATAATTCTGATTCTGATTAAAAAGGGATTAACATAGGATCAAAAGTCAAAGTTTAAATGAAACTTATTATCATGGTGTTTATATGTTGGGGTGATGGGGTGGAGATACATCCCTATCAAAGGAGGTGTAAGGCATTCTTTTCTCCTGCTGGCCTGCAGGTCACCCATGGGCAAGGTGTAGAACCTGCTTAGCCCCCAGTCAGGGACACATGAAGACATGGGAGCAGGTGGCAGATGGTCTTTTGAGCAGTCGGTGTGTATCACAAGTCCTGGTTATCACCAAAGCCAGGCAGACAATCACTAAAGAATATTGATAATGGTTGAGGTCACCCGTCTTGTAAAGACACTGCCTAGAAGATTAACATTTCTGCAGAAATATTTGCCAGGAACGATTATGGGTTTGGAAAGACAGGATCACCCACATCTAATAGCACCGCACATTACAGACGATTGAACGATGGGCTGAAGAACTTGTACTGTGCTGTGCTGGTCTGTGTTCTATGTCCACCTCCAACCAGAATATCAATTCTATTGCTGAGTGGTCACAGAGCTGTGGGTGGGTGGGAAGAGGCACTCTTACACAGAGTTTTCTCCTGTCCTGAGTAGAAATGTTACTCTCTTCATTTACTGAACCCACTTGACATGGCACATAATGATGGTGATGATGTATACATTACCATATCCTACCTTGGCATTCCTTTTCTTGCAGGCATTTACAGAAAAAAGGAGGTGTTAGAAAGGAGTTATAGGCAGTTGGTCACACTGGGGCCACGGGAGACAAACAAGTGGGTAACAGTCAGGAGAAGGAAGGGGAAGAGTCAGGTACTAGAGAGTACCCCAGTAGCTGTACCCCTTGACAATAAGTACTCCTGTTTGAGTACTGTTGGGGGGGAACAGCCTACCTGGAGGAAGCAACAGTGGCCGTGCCTCTGGCATAGAGTCCGGCCCTGTGGCTCAGAAGGGTAGGGAAAGGAAGAGGATGGCAGTAGTGAAAGGGGACTCTATAGTTAGGGGGTCAGACAGGCGATTTTGCGGACGCAGGAAAGAAACTCGGGTGGTAGTTTGTCTCCCAGGTGCCAGGGTCCAGGATGTTTCAGATCGCGTCCGAGATATCCTGCAGTGGGAGGGAGAACAGCCAGAGGTCGTGGTACATGTTGGTACCAATGACATAGGTAGGAAAAGAGAAGAGGTCCTGAAAAAAGACTACAGGGAGTTAGGAAGGAAGTTGAGAAGCAGGACAACAAAGGTAGTAATCTCGGGATTACTGCCTGTGCCACGCGACAGTGAGAATAGGAATAGAATGAGGTGGAGGATAAATGCGTGGCTGAGGGATTGGAGCAGGGGACAGGGATTCAGATTTCTGGATCATTGGAACCTCTTTTGGGGCAGGTGTGACCTGTACAAAAAGGACGGGTTGCACTTGAATCCCAGGGGGACCAATATCCTGGCAGAGAGGTTTGCTAAGGCTACTGGGGAGAGTTTAAACTAGAATTGTTGGGGGGTGGGAACCGAATTGAAGAGACTGGGGAAGAGGTGGTTGGCTCACAAATAGAGAAAGCTTAGAGACAGTGTGTGAGAGAGGATAGGCAGGTGATGGAGAAGGGATGTGCTCAGACGGATGGTTTGAGATGTGTTTATTTTAATGCGAGGAGTATTGTGAACAAAGCAGATGAGCTTAGAGCGTGGATCAGTACTTGGAGCTGTGATGTGGTGGCCATTACAGAGACTTGGATGGCTCAAGGACTGAAATGGTTACTTCAAGTGCCGGGTTTTAGATGTTTCAGAAAGGACAGGGAGGGAGGCAAAAAAGGTGGGGGTGTGGCACTGTTGATCAGAGATAATGTCATGGCTGCAGAAAAGGTGGACGCCATGGAGCGACTGTCTATGCAGTCTCTGTGGGTGGAGGTTAAGAACAGGAAGGGGTCAATAACTTTACTGGGTGTTTTTTATAGGCCACCCAATAGTAACAGGGATATCGAGGAGCAGAAAGGGAAACAGATCCTGGAAAGGTATAATAATTAGAGTTGTCGTGATGGGAGACTTTAATTTCCCAAATATCGATTGGCATCTCCCTAGAGCAAGGGGTTTAGATGGGGTGGAGTTCGTTAGGTGTGTTCAGGAAGGTTTCTTGACACAATATGTAGATAAGCCTACAAAAGGAGAGGCTGTACTTGATTTGGTATTGGGAAATGAACCTGGTCAGGTGTCAGATCTCTCAGTGGGAAAGCATTTTGGAGATAGGGATCATAATTCTATCTCCTTGACAATAGCACTGGAGAGAGATAGGAACAGATAAGTTAGAAAAGCATTTAATTGGAGTAAGGGGAATTATGAGGCTATTAGGCAGGAAATTGGAAGCTTAAATTGGGAACAGATGTTCTCACGGAAAAGTACAGAAGAAATTTGGCAAATGTTCGGGGATATTTGTGTGGAGTTCTGCATAGGTACGTTCCAATGAGACAGGGAAGGTATGGTAGGGTACAGGAACCCTGGTGTACAAAGGCGGTAATAAATCCAGTCAAGAAGAAAAGAAAAGCTTACGAAAGGTTCAGAGAGCTAAGTAATGTTAGAGATCTAGAAGATTATAAGGCTAACAGGAAGGAGCTTAAGAAGGAAATTAGGAGAACCAGAAGGGGCCATGAGAAGGCCTTGGCGGGCAGGATTAGGGAAAACCCCAAGGCATTCTACAAGTATGTGAAGAGCAAGAGGATGAGACATGAAAGAATAGGACCTATCAAGTGTGAAAGTGGGAAGGTGTGTATGGAACCGAAGGAAATAGCAGAGGTAGTTAATGAATACTTTACTTCAGTATTCACTATGGAAAGGGATCTTGGTGATTGTAGTGATGACTTGCAGAGGACTGATAAGCTTGAGTATGTAGATATTAAGAAAGAGGACGTGCTGGAGCTTTTGGAAAGCTTTTGGATAAGTCACCGGGACCAGATGAGATGTACCCCAGGCTACTGTGGGAGGCAAGAGAGGAGATTGCTGAGCCTCTGGCGATGATCTTTGAATCATCAATGGGGACGGGAGAGGTTCCGGAGGATTGGAGGGTTGCGGATGTTGTTCCTTTATCAAGAAAGAGAGTAGAGCTAGCCCAGGAAATTATAGACCAGTGAGTCTTACTTCAGTGGTTGGTAAGTTGATGGAGAAGATCCTGAGAGGCAGGATTTATGAACATTTAGAGACATATAATATGATTAGGAATAGTTAGCATGGCTTTGTCAAGGGCAGGTCATGCCTTATGAGCCCGATTGAATTTTTTGAGGATGTGACTAAACACATTGATGAAGGAAGAGCAGTAGATGTAGTGTATATGGATTTCAGCAAGGCATTTGATAAGGTATCCCATGCAAGGCTTATTGAGAAAGTAAGGAGGCATGGGATCCAAGGGAACATTGCTTTGTGGATCCAGAACTAGCTTGCCCACAGAAGGCAAAGAGGGATTGTAGATGGATTATGTCATGCATGGAGGTCGGTGACCAGTGGCGTGCCTCAGGGATCTGTTCTGGGACCCCTACTCTTCATGATTTTTATGAATGACCTGGATGAAGAAGTGGAGGGATGGGTTAGTAAGTTTGCTGATGACACAAAGGTTGGAGGTGTTGTGGGTAGTGTGGAAGGCTGTCAGAGGTTACGGCGGGACTTTGATAGGATGCAAAACTGGGCTGAGAAGTGGCATATGGAGTTCAACCCAGATAAGTGTGAAGTGGTAGGTCAAATATAACGGCAGAGTGTAGTATTAATGGTAAGACTCTTGGTAGTGTGAAGGATCAGAGGGATCTTGGGGTCCGAGTCCATAGGACACTCAAAGCAGCTGTGCAGGTTGACTCTGTGGTTAAGAAGGCATATGGTGTGTTGGCCTTCATTAATCATGGAATTGAATTTAGGAGCCGAGAAGTAATATAGCAGCTATAAGGGACACCGGTCAGACCCCACTTGGAGTACTGTGCTCAGTTCTGGTTGCCTCACTACAGGAAGGATGTGGAAGCCATAGAAAGGATGTAGAGGAGATTTAGAAGGATGTTGCCTGGATTGGGGAGCATGCCTTATGAAAACAGGTTGAGTGAACTCGGCCTTTTCTCCTTGGAGCGACGGAGGATGAGAGGTGACCTGATAGAGGTGTATAAGATGATGAGAGGCATTGACCGTGTGGATAGTCAGATGCTTTTTCCCAGGGCTGAAATGGTTGCCACAAGAGGACACAGGTTTAAGGTGCTGGGGAGTAGGTACAGAGAAGATGTCAGGGGTAAGTTTTTCACGCAGAGAGTGGTGAGTGCGTGGAATGGGCTGCCGGCAACGGTGGTGGAGGCAGATACGATAGGGTCTTTTAAGAGACTTTTGGATAGGTACATGGAGCTTAGGAAAATAGAAGGCTGTGGGTAAGCCTAGTAATTTCTAAGGTCGGGATATGTTCGGCACAATTTTGTGGGCCGAAGGGCCTGTATTGTGCTATAGGTTTTCCATGTTTCTATGTTTCTAAAAATAAAGAAAAGCAATAGAATTTACAAAACCATACACATAAACAAAGATTGACAAAAAATGTGCAAGAAAAGACAAATTGTGTAAACAAATTAATGCAAAGATTAAATGTAAGCGGGTGGTTATCACAGACTTGCTGGGCTGAAGGGCCTGTTTGGTGCTACGACTTAAAATAGAAACTACATCTCGCAAAGGTTTTAATGGGCCTTGAAGAACGGTAGGACATCCTGATTTCATTTGGGAAAAGCCAGACAGTTAGCACGATAGCTGCTGTAAATCTTCCTAACTGCTTGCATCTTCCGGCACTCAAAAGCGGCAGGTAAAACAAGCATTACCATTTTATTTCATTGCTTCCTCTCGGTTCTGTGCGAGTTTATTGGTGTGCAGAGTCTTTCACTTATAAAGTGATATTTAATTGCTATTCCATTGAGACCTTCTCTTCACTAAGACTGTTGATTTATTATGACACATAAGAGCTTAAAAAGCCACTTCTTACTCCTGCGTGATTGACAGGGGTCAGGTTTTTTTTTCTGGAACAGGAGCTATCATCCTTGTAGTTCATCTGTTCCCATCTCAGGATGAGTGTAATTAGCATCAGATATAATAGAGAACAGATTACTGGCTGTGCTAACCTTTCACCAGCAAATGAACGGTGGGCTTGATGGAGGGTCAGCATTGCCCTCAAATCAATGATTACTGTAGACAGTCAATGGGGATCTCTGTACGAGTGTCGCACACAGTAATTGGATGGGTCCAATTATTCCTTACAGCTTTACCCTAGCTCCTTCTCCATTAATAATAAAACCAGAAAATGTTGGAACCACTCAGCAATTCAGGCAGCTTTTGCGGAAAGAATGGCCTCATACATTGAGTGTAGATCGTTACAACACAGTACAGGCCCTTCAGCCCACCATGTTGTATCAACTTTTTAACCTGCTTCAAAATTATTCAAACACTTTTCTCCCACGTAGGACTCCATTTTTCTTTCATCCACACACATATCCATGTTTCCCTTAATCCTACTCACCGGGGCACTCTTAATTTAAGACACTGAAATAAATTTGCTTGTCTAAGAGTCTCTTAAATGTCCCTAATATACCTACTACCAGCCCTGGCAGAGTGTCACACACACCCACAACTCTCTGCATAAAATAAAAACTCCCTACACTTTCCTCAATCACCTTAAAATTATGCCCCTTGTCTTTCCACCCTGGGGGCAAAAAAGTCTCTGGGTGCCCACTCGATCTATGGCTCTCATCATCTTGTACGTCTCTATGAAGTCACCTCTCATCCTCCTTCACTCCAAAGAGAAAAGCCTAAGCTTACTGGGCCTATCCTCTAAGACATGTTCTCTAGTCCAAGCAGCATCCTGGCAAATCTCCTCTGTACCCTCTCCGAAGCTTCCTCATCCTTCCTATAATGAGGCAACCAGAAATGAACACAATACTCCAAGTGTGGTCGAAACAGGGTTTTATAGAGCTGCAACATTACCTCATGGCTCTAGAACTCAATCCTGACTAATGAAGGCCAACACACATGCAGTATGCCTTCTTAACAACCCTATCAATGTACAGCAAATTTTAGGGACACTAAGATCCCCCTGTTCCTCCATAACTCCAAGAATCCTATCATTAACCCTTTATTCTGCCCTCAATCACTTCACACTTGTCCGAATTGATCCCCATCTGTCACTTCTCAGGGCAGCTCTGTATCTTGTCAATGTCCTGTTAAACCCTATGCCAATCCTCCACACTATCCAAAATTCCACCAAGTTTTGTGTCAGCTGCCAATTTACGAACGCACCCTTTGACCTCCAAGTCATTTACAGTATAAAGATTATGAAGCACCTTCAATTACTCCAAAAGACTGAGGTTTGGTAAAAATATTGAAAGGCTTTTATTCGCTGTACAATACGACCTCCACAGTGAGTGTCTGCCCCCGGACTGAGGGGGAGGGGCAAGGCAAACACCTTTATACAGGACTCTGTGGGAGGAGCCACAGGGGCAGTCAGCAGAGGGGTGTGTCCAGACAGGTAACCCAGTTACAGCATATAAACATGGTTTACCACATTCACCCCTCCTTTTTTTAAAAAAGAGTCCCGCGGGGTGAAGTGACTGACAATATTTACAAGAAGTACATTTACAGGTTAAGTCTATCAGGCGGTCGAGTCCGTCGCTGTGATCTACGTAGCACCGGCGATGGCGGTTGTGCTGGCTCCGGCCTGACTTCAGGTGCCAGCACGTTAGGCGTCGGTAATCCCTCGTGCGTGTGCGTCACGCCCGGTATGGGAGTGTCGTGTGGTGTCTGTATAGGGTTTGGGGTGCACGGTGTCTCGTAGGTACATACATTGGTGGGTACGGGGTCAATAGTCACCACGGAGTGTTCAGGGTAGGGGCCCGGAGCTCCTGCGGGCGCCAGGTCACGGATGGAGACCGTGTTCTCCTGTCCATCGGGTAAAACCACGTAGGCATACTGGGGGTTCGTATGAAGTAAGTGAACCCTCTCGACCATCGGGGAGTATTTATTGCTCCTCGCATGTTTCCGGAGCAGCACTGGCCCCGGGGACGTCAGCCAAGATGGTAGGGTGGTTCCAGTGGTCGATTTTCTGGGAAAAGAAAAGAGCCGCTCATGAGGGGTGGCATTGGTGGCTGTGCATAACAGGGAGCGGATGGAGTGGAGTGCCTCGGGAAGGACCTCCTGCCAGCGGGAGACCGGCAGTCCCTTTGACCTGAGGGCTAAGAGTGTGGCTTTCCACACTGTGCCATTCTCCTTCTCCACCTGTCCATTCCCGCGGGGATTATAGCTCGTGGTCCTACTGGTTGCAATTTCCCTAGCCAGTAGATATTGGCGCAGCTCGTCAATCATAAACGAGGACCCTCTGTCACTGTGGATATAGCATGGGTATCCGAACAGAGTGAAGAGCTTGCGCAGGGCTTTTATAACTGACGTGGTAGTGGCGTCGGGGCAGGGGATGGCGAAGGGGAACCTCGAGTACTCGTCAATTACGTTAAGAAAGTACACATTGCGGTCGGTGGAGGGAAGGGGGCCCTTAAAGTCAACACTCAGTCGCTCAAAGGGGCGGGTGGCCTTGATGAATGGTGCCTTTTCGGGTCGGTAGAAGTGCGGTTTGCACTCTGCGCAGACTTGGCAGTCCCTGGTCATCATCCTGATCTCCTCAAGGGAGTAAGACAGGTTCCGGGCTTTCACGAAGTGGAAAAGCCGGGTGACTCCCGGGTGGCAAAGGTCTACATGTAGGGCGTATAGCCGGTCGATCTGCGCGCTGGCGCATGTTCCCCGGGATAGGGCATCGGAGGGCTCGTTGAGCTTCCCAGGCCTGTACAGGATGTCATAGTTGTAGGTGGAGAGTTCGATTCTCCACCTCAGAATTTTATCATTTTTGATTTTGCTCCGCTGCTGATTATTAAACATGAATGCGACTGAGTGCTGGTCTGTTAGCAGGGTGAACCTTTTGCCGGCAAGATAGTGCCTCCAGTGCCTTATAGCTTCCACTATGGCCTGGGCCTCTTTCTCTACCGCAGAGTGCCGAATTTCAGGGCCTTGAAGGGTACGGGAGAAGAACGCCACTGGTCTTCCTGCCTGGTTGAGGATAGCAGCCAGCGCAAAGTCGGAGGCGTCACTCTCTACTTGGAAGGGAATGGCCTCATCCACCGCATGCATTGCTGCTTTGGCAATGTCCCCTTTTATGCGGTTGAAGGCCGCGTGGGCCTCGGCAGAGAGGGGGAATGTGGTGGACTTGACCAGGGGGCGGGCCTTGTCTGCATAGTTAGAGACTCATTGGGCGTAATATGAAAAGAAGCCCAGGCACCTTTTGAGGGCTCTGAGGGTATTGGGAAGAGGGAGTTCCAACAAGGGGTGCATACGGTCGGGGTCAGGGCCAATGACTCCATTCTCCACGACACACCCAAGGATAGCAAGTCGGGTGGTCCAAAATACACACTTGTCCTTGCTATAGGTGAGGTTGAAAGATTTGGCTGCTTGGAGAAATTTTTGGAGGTTGTTGTCGTGATCCTGCTGGTCGTGACCGCAGATGGTGATGTTATCCAGATATGGGAACGTGGCCTTCAGTTGGCACTGGTCCACCATCCGGTCCATTGCTCTCTGGAAGACAGATACACCATTCGTGACACCAAAGGGGACGCGCAGGAATTGATAAAGCCTGCCGTCCGCCTCGAAGGCAGTGTAAGGGCGGTCCTCCCGGCGGATAGGGAGCTGATGGTAAGCGGATTTTAGGTCTATGGTCGAGTACACCTTGTACGGTGCTATCTGATTGACCATATCCGCGATGCAGGGTAGAGGGTACGCGTCGAGCTGCGTGAACCTATTGATGGTCTGGCTATAGTCCACGACCATCCTATTCTTCTCCCCGTTCCGAACAACTGCCACCTGCGCCCTCCAAGAACTTGTGCTTGTCTCAGTGACCCCACCCTCAGCAGCCGCTGCACCTCCGACTTAATGAAAGCTCTGTCTCCCGCGCTGTACCTCCTGCTTTTAGTTGCCACAGGTTTACAGTCGGGGGTCAGGTTGGCGAACAGCGGTGGGGGAGGGATCCTGAGGGTGGAGAGGCCGCAAGTGGTGTCGGTAGTGTGGCAGTTGGAATGATGTTGGGTGGGATGCGCGGGTCGGTGTGTGTGTGTGTGGTCAGTAGTGGGGTACGTGACATATCTCTACAAAACAGGGGATTTATGACAGTAATTGGCGGGAGGGGCCCATCATACTTCATTGTCACACTTTTCAGGTGGCTCTGGAAGTCCAACCCCAACAGCACAGGGGCACACAGTTGAGGCAAGACCAGTAACGTAAAGTCCCGATATTCTGTGCCCTGCACCACTAGTGTCGCTACACAACCCCCCCCCGGATGTCTGTTGTATGCGACCCGGAGGGCATGGTGACCCTCTGACTTACCGGCCGTATCATGAGTCCACAATGCTGCACCGTGGCTGGGTGGATAAAACTCTCCGTGCTGCCTGTGTCAAACAGGCAGCTTGTCCTGTGCCCCTCCACCAGGATGTCCATCATTGACCTTGCGAGCTGGTGGGGAGCGCTTTGGTCGAGGGTCATGGAAGCCAGGGTGGGGTCGCTGTCTTGGTCCGGCGTAGTGGGGTGCCCCGTGAGCACCCGTTGGTCGTAGGCGGTGGGAGGTGGTGCCGACCAAGATGGCCGCCCCCATGTCTCGCACGTGGTGGTGGTGTGCAGGGAAGATGGCGGCAGGCAAGATGGCGACCCCCACGTGGTGGCAGTGTGCAGGGAAGATGGCGGCCCCCATGTCTCGCATGTGGTGGCAGTGTTCAGGGAAGATGGCGGCAGGGAAGATGGTGACCCCCACGTCTTGTACGTGGTGGCAGTGTGCAGGGAAGATGGCGACCCCTCACGTCTCGCACGCGGCGCTGCTCGATCCCGCTCGTGGTTTTGACTTACAGACCTTGGCGAAGTGGCCCTTCTTTCTGCAGCTGGAGCAGGTAGCTTGTCGGGCCGGGCAGCGTTTCCGGGGGTGCTTCTCCAGTCCGCAGAAGTAGCACTTCACGGACTCACGACTGGCGGCAGCTGAGGTCGATTCGCCGGCAGGTTGCGGGGTCTGCGGCACCCACGAGGCCATCGGGGGATCGCGTGCCTGGAGAGCCTCGGAGTTATGCAGAGCGGCCTCCAACGTATCAGCCAGCTCCATCGCCGAATTTAGAGTAAGATTGGCTTTTTCCAGCAGCCGCTGGCGCACGTACACTGACCTGGTCCCCGTAACGAAGGCGTCTCTCACTAGGAGTTCTGCATGCTGCACCGCCGTCAGCTCCTGGCAATTGCAGGCTCGCACGAGCGTCCGTAGGGCCTGGACGAACTCAGAATTCGATTCCCCGGGGCGTTGTTGCCGTGTCGCTAAGCGATGCCGAGCATAGGCGCTGTTTATCGGCCGCAGGTATTGTCTTTTGAGTGCGTTCATCACGCCGTCGTAGTTCAGCTGGTCTCTGATCAGCGAATAAACCCGTGGACTGACCCTGGAGAGTAAAACTCTGAGCTTCGCTACGGGGTTGGTCGCTTTAATCTCCTCTAGATACGCTTCGAAGCAGGCCAGCCAGAGTTCGAAAGCGTTTCCAGCATCAGGCATTTGCGGATGGAGGTCTAATTTTTCTGGTCTGAGGACCTGTTCCATGTTTTAAAATGTACAGCGAATAAAATTGAAGCACCTTCAATTACTCCAAAAGACTGAGGTTTAGTAAAAATACTGAAAGGCTTTTATTCGCTGTAAAATACGACCTCCACAGTGAGTGTCTGCCCCCGGACTGAGGGGGAGGGGCAAGACGAACACCTTTATACAGGACTCTGTGGGAAGAGCCACAGGGGCAGTCAGCAGAGGGGTGTGTCCAGACAGGTAACCGAGTTACAACATATATACATGGTTTACCACAGATTACAAAGTGCAGGAGGTTCGGTATAAGTTTAATAAAAGGGAAGAGAAGTGTTGGCTGTAATTAGAGATGGCAAGGAGGCAAATCACAAGCTGACATTTTTCTAACATCCTGCGCAGGCTGGGATTAGGATTCAGGATTGAAGTCAGAATGGAGTTGGGCTATAAAAAGGATTTGAAGAACCCAGATCCTAAAAGGTTAAAACTGAGGGAAGAGAAGCCCAAACTTTTTTATCCTCTAAGCAGCGTGGATGCCAGCATGAGTAAGTTTAAATATCAACCCATGAGCTTCTGACATTAATTTGAAACATTCCATAGTAAATGCAGAAGATATTCATCTCCTGCTTTCTGCCACGTCAGGTCCAGTGAGGGATCGGTGGAAGACTTTGAAGTCTCTGTTTGCAAGGCGGCGAATCAGCCCGAGCTACCACCGAGGAGCAAAGCCCCTTAGAGGAAACGGGATGAGACTTTGAAGTCTTGAGATCTGAAGGACTGGAGACAAACTAGATCTTTGGCAATTGCCAGGGAGCATAGCTCATCAACTCCACATCAAGAGGCATCAAGCTAGAAAACAGCATCACAAAGATAAAAAAAAGCTTCAATTTCAGAATAGCATTTATTAAAAAAGTTGTTTTTGACTTTTTTTTCCACAAAATTGGTGCATCATGAAATTCCCTGCACATCAAATGCCTGTGAAAAAATAATTCTTCTGCAATTGCTTATGCAGTCGGCCTCGATCTCTAATCTCTCATCTGTCTCTTATTTCTGGGTTGAGGGATCTGTTGGATTGGGAAGTAGAACTGTCAATGTTCTTGGAGTTTAATTTTCCTATGCTTGCCTGTGCACTGTGGCCGTTTTAGACCATAAGATTATAAGACATAGGAGCAGAATTAGGCCATTTGGCCCATCGAGTCTGCTCCACCATTCAATCGTGGCTGAGACTTTCTTTTCTCTTCCTCAACCCCATTTTCCAGCCTTCTCCCCGTAACCTTTGATGCCATGTCCAACCAAGGACCTATCAATCTCTGCCTTAAATACACCCAACAACCTGGCCTCCAAAGCTGCATGGGGCAACAAATTCCACAAATTCACCACCCTCTGGCTAAAGAAATTTCTCTGGATCTCTGTTTTGAATGGACACCTCTTTATCCTGAGGCTGTGCCATCCTAGACTCTCCCACCATGGGAAACATCCTGTCCATATCTACTCTGTCTCGGCCTTTCAACATTCAAAGGGTTTCAATGAGATCCCCCCTTATCTTTCTAAATTCCACTGAGTACAGACCCAGAACCATCAAACGTTCCTTGTCTGATAACCCTTTCATTCCTGGAATCATCCTTGTGAACCTCCTCTGGACCCTCTCCAATGTCAGCACATCTCTTCTAAGATAAAGAACCCAAAACTGTACACAATACTCAAGGTGAAGCCTCACCAGTGCCTTATAAAGCCTCAGCATTAAATACTTGCCCTTGTATTCTGGACATCTTGAAATGAATGCTAACATTGCATTTGCTTTCCTCACCACTCACTCAACCTGCAAGTTAACCTTCGGGGTGTTCTGCACAACGACTCCCAAGTCCCTCTGCATCTCAGATTTCTGGATTTTCTCTCCATTTTGAAAATAGTCCACACATTTATTTCTACTACCAAAGTGCATGACCATGCATTTTCCAGCATTGTATTTCAGTTGGCACTTTCTTGCCCATTCTCCTAATCTGTCTAAGTCCTTCTGCATCCTACCTGTTTCCTCAACACTACCTGCCCCTTCACCAATCTTCATATTATCTGCAAACTTGGCAACAAAGCTATTATGTCATCATCTAAATCATTAATATACAGCATAAAAGAAGTGGTCCCAACACTGACCCCTGTGGAACATCACTAGTCACTGGCAGCCAACCAGAAAAGGATCCTTTTATTCCCACTTGCTGCCTTCTTCCAATCAACCAATGCTCTAACCAGGTTAGTAACGTTCCTGTAATACCATGGGCTCTTAACTTGGTAAGCAGCCTCATGAGTGGCACCTCATCAAAGGCCTTCTGAAAGTCTAAATATACAATATCCACTGCATCCCCTTTATCTATTGTACTTGTAGTCTCCTCGAATAATTCCAACAGGTTCATCAGGCAGGATTTTCTCTGAAGGGAACCATGCTGATTTTGTCCTATCTTCTCCTGTGTCACCAAATACTCCACCACCTCATCCTTAACAATTGGCTCTAACACCTTCCCAGCCACTGAGGTCAGGCTAACTGGTCTATAATTTCCTTGTTGCTACCTTCGTCCTCTGTTAAAGAGTGGAGTGACATTTGCAATTTTCCAGTCCTCTGGCACCATGCCAGAGTCCAATGATTTTTGAAAAATCATTTTTAATGCCACCACAATCTCTAACGCTACCTCTTTCAGAACCCTAGGGTTCAGTTCATCTGGTCCAGGTGACTTATGTACTTTTAGGCCTTTCAGCATTTTGAGCACCTTCTCCCTTGTAACAGTAACTGCGCCCACTTCTCCTCCTTCACATACCACAACATCTGGCACGCTGCTGGTGTCTTCCACAGGAAAGACTGATGCAAAATACTCATTTAGTTCATCAGCCATCTCCTTGTCCCTCGTTATTATTTCTCCTGCCTCATTTGCTAGCAGTCCTATATCCACTCTCATCTCTCTTTTATTTTTTACGTACCTGAAAAAGCTTTTAATATCCACTTTAATATTATTTTCTAGCTTACTTTCATATTTCATCTTTTCCCTTCTAATGGTTTCTTTTAGTTGCTCTCTGCAGGTTTTTAAAAAATACCCTATTCTCTATCTTCCCACTAATTTTTGCTTTGTTCTATGTCCTCTCTTCAATTTTTATATTACCTTTGACTTCTCTTGTCAGCCACGTTAGTACTATTTTGCCATCTGAGTATTTCTTCATTTTTGGAAGACACATGTCCTGCACCTTCCTCATTTTTTGCAGAAACGTATGCCATTGCTGCTCTGCTGACATCCCTGCCAGCAGCTTCTTCTAATTTACTTTGGCTAACTCCTCTCTCATACAACTGTAATTTCCCTAACTCTACTGAAATACTGCTATGTCAGACTTTACTTTCTCCCTATCAAATTTCAAGTTGAGCTCAATCATATTGTGATCACTGGCTCCTAAGGGTTCTTTTACCTTAAGCTCCCTAATCGCCTCTGGTTCATTACATAACCCCCAATCCGGTATAGCTGATCCCCTAGTAGGCTCAGCAACAAACCGCTCTAAGAAACCATCTCATAGGCATTCAACAAACTCACTCTCTTGAGATGCATTACCCACCTGATTTTCCCAATTGACCTGCATGTTAAAATCTCCCATGACTATCATAATATTGCCCTTTTGACACACCTTTTCTATTTCTTGTTGTAATCTGTGGTCCACCTCCCAGCCACTGTTGGGAGGCCTGTATGTAACTGCCATCAGGGTCCTTTTACCCTTGCAGTTTCTTAACTCAACCCACAAGGATTCAACATCAAAAAAAAATCTTCCAATCCTTTGTCGCATCTTTCTTCTGATTTGATGCTATTCTTTACCAGTAGAGCCATGCAACCCCCTCTGCCTACCTTCCTGTCTGTCTGATATAACGTGTAACCTTGGGCATTCAGCTCCTGACTACAACCATCCTTCAGCCACGATTCGGTGATGACCACAACATCATACTTGTCAATATGTAATATTGCAACAAGATCATCCACCTTATTTCCTATACTCTGCACATTGAGATGCAACACCTTGAGTACTGTATTTGCTATCCTTTTTGATTCTGCGTCCTTAATGTACTGATATTCACCCTGTTAGCTGTGACTATGTCCCATCGCCTGCCTGCCCTTCCTGATAGTCTGACTGCACGCTATCTTTGCCATCTGTCCTATCCTGAGTCACATCACTCCAGTTCCCAACCCCCTGCCACATTAGTTTTAAACCCTCCTCAACAGCTCTAACAAACCTGCCCGCGAGAATATTGGTCTCCTTCAGGTTCAGGTGCAACCCATCACTTTTGAACAGGTCATACCCCCGCCAGAAGAGATCCCAGTGATCCAAGGATCTGAAGCCCTGTACCAGCTTCTCAGCTTTCTATCTAGCTCTCTAAAATCTCTTCTCAGGACCTCTTTGCTTTTCCTTCCCGTGTCATTGGTACAAATATGTGCCAAGACAGGTGGCTGCTCTCCCTCCTTCTCCAAAATGTTGTGGGCGCGATCTGAGAAATCCCTGACCCTGGCACCTGGGAAGCAATGTACCATCTGGGTGTCCTGTTCACGACCACAGAATCTTCTGTCTGTTCCCCCCACTATTGAGTCCTCTATCACGACCGCTCCCTTCTCTCTCTCTCTTTTCCTTCTGCACCACAGACCCACGCTCAGTGCCTGAACCCGGTTGCCTTGTCATTTCCCCGGGAGATCACCCCCACAAAAGTATGCAAAGTGGTATACTTATTTTTGAGGGGAATGGCTATAGGTGTGCTCAGCTCTAGCTGCCTATTTATATTTCCATTCCTCCTGGCTGCCACCCAGCTACTCGCCTCCAGCAACTTTGGGGTGATTACTTCCCTGTAACTCTGATCGATGATCTCCTCACTCTCCCGTACAAGCCGAAGGTCATCCAGCTGCTGCTCCAGATTCCCTAACACGGTCTTCAAGGAGCTGCAGCCGGATGCACTTCACGCAAGATGTAGTTTCCCGGGAAATTCTGGGTCTCCCGGGACGTCAACATCCAGCATGAAGAACACACAACCGCCATTTACTATACCAGGTACACTAAGAGAAAAAACAAAAAGAAAACCTTAACAGAAGCTTACCCAGAGCCAAAGCCTCTTCCGAGTCCAAGCCTCCTTCGAGCCAAGGCCTGGCACTTCTACCCTCGCCACTGGCCTACTCCCGGCAACGGCCGCTCGGCCTGTCCCTCCTGTACTTTTATTTAGTTTGCACCTGTTTTATTGGGTGCACCTGCACACCTGCTCGTTGATACACATATCTAATCAGCCAGTCATTGCATTGGCAACCACTCAATGCACAAAAACATGCAGACACGTTCCAGAGATTCAGTTGTTGTCCAGATCAAACATCAGAATGGGGAGGAAATCACTGGTGATCTCAGTGACTTTGACCATTGGTTTCAGATGGGGTGTGAGTTGCTGATCTCCTGGGATTTCCATGCATAAAAATCTCTGGAGTTTATGGTGCAAGAAACAAAGGAAAAATATTCAGTGAGCAGCAGCTCCGTGGGCAAAAACACCTTGTTAGTGAGAATGGTCAGACAGAAAGACGACAGTGACTCAAATAACCACACGTTGCAACAGTGGTATGCAGAAGAGCATCTCCGAATGCACAACACATCAAATCTTGCAACCGATGGGCTACAGCAGCAGAACACAGGAGGCTCCAAATAAAGTGACCATTGAGTGTGGTGTTATTGTTATAGAGAATGTGCAGTGCACATAGTCAAATAGACTACAAGAGCCATGATGAGGTAGATTCGTTGAATTGAATTGAACTGAACTGAATTAACTTTATTTCTTACATCCTTCACAAACATGAGTAAAAAACCTTTACGTTTCGTCTCCATCTAAATGTGCAATGTGCAATCATAGTAATTTATAATAAATAGAACAGTCGATGTAATATAGAGTACACTCAAATCAGCGTGAGTTCATCAGTCTGACGGCCTGGTGGAAGAAGCTGTCCCGGAGCCTGTTGGTCCTGGCTTTTATGCTGCGGTACCACTTCCCAGATGGTAGCAGCTGGAATAGATTGTGGTTGGGGTGGCTTGGGTCCCCAGTGATCCTACGGGCCCTTTTTACACACCTGTCTTTGTGAATGTCCTGAATCATGGGAAGTTCACAACTACAGATGTGCTGGGCTGTCCGCACCACTCTCTGCAGAGTCCTGCGATTAAGGGAAGTACAGTTCCCTTACCAGGCAGTGATGCAGCCAGTCAGGATGCTCTAAATTGTGCCCCTGTAGAAAGTTCTTGGGATTTAGGGGGCCATACCAAACCTCCTCAACCATCTGAGGTGAAACAAGCGCTCTTGTGCCTGGTGTGTACAGACCACGTGAGGTCCTCGGTGATGTGGATGCTGAGGAACTTGAAGCTGTTCACCCTCTCAGCCCCAGATCCATTGATGTCAATAGGGGTTAGCCCGTCTCCATTCCTCCTGTAGTCCACAACCAGCTCCTTTGTTTTTACAACATTGAGGGAGAGGTTGTTTTCTTGACACTACTTCTTCTCTGTAGGCCACCTCATTATTGTTTGAGATCAGGCCAATCAATGTAGTGTCATAGTGTAGTGTAGTAGCGTCACCTTTATAGTACAGGAGGCCTGTTCAAGACTCTTATAGCAGGAGATTAGAAACTGTCCTTACGACTGATGGTGGATGTCCTCAAGTTCACATATCTTCTATCTTATGGAAGGGGTGGGGTGGAAGAGAACATGTCTGGCTGGGGTCACCTGTCTTGTAAAGTCACTGCCTAGAAGAAGACAATGGCAAACCACTTCTGTAAAAAAATTTACCAAGAACAACCATGGTCACAGAGACCATGATCGCCCAAGTCATACGACACGACACATAATGAATGAACAAATGTATGGAATAAAATGTATATTCAACGATCTGGAACATAACTGGATCAGTAAATTTGAAGATAACACCAAGACTAGGGGTGTGATGGACAGTGAGGAAGACTCTTAGAGCTTGAATCTGGATCTGGATGAGTTGTAAAAATAGCAGATGGAATTGAATGCAGACAAGTGCGAGGTGTTGCACTCCAGTAGGACCAACCAGTGTAGGTCTTGCATATTAAATTGTTGGCCACTGAGGAGTTCTGTAGAACAAGGGGATCTGGAAATACAGCTCCATAATTGGATGGGACTACAACTAGAGGTCATGGGTTAAGGGTGAACGGGGAACATGAGGGGAAACTTCTTCACTCAGAAGGTCGAGAGACTGTTAGAATGAGCTGCCTGTGCAAGTGGTTCATGCGAGCTCAATTTCAACATTTAAGAGAAGTTTGGATAGGTACATAAATGGTAAAGGGTATGGAGGACTAGGGTCTCTGTGGTGGTTGATAGGAGCACGCAGAGTAAATGGTTTGGCACAAACTAGAAGGGCCAAAGGGCCTGTATCTGTGCGGTACTTTTCTATGATTCTATTCTATGACATGTCTACCACAAAAATGCTCTCCTGATGAAATTCCTCCCCCACTTTCAAAATTCTCTCCTGACAAAACTGAATCCACAATTGTTCTTGCTGTGTGCTAGCTGGAAAGACTTTCCGGAAAGCAATTTACATATCCTTTTTGGCTGATATATGAAAAGGAAATGTCCCACATTTATTAAAAAAAATATTTTTTGAACTGAGTATTACTTGTTAGTCCATGACCTCCATTACTACCACGAAGAGCAACATCTTATATTCCCTTTTGGGTAGCCTCCAACCTGATGGCATGAACATCGATTTCTTGAACTTCTGCTAATTTGCCCCTCCCACTTCACCATTCCTTACTGCCATTTCCCTCTCTTACCTTATCTCCTTACCTGCCCATCATCTCCCTTTGGTGGACCTCCCACTTCTCTTTCTTCCATGGTCTTCTGCTTCCTCCTATCAGATTCCCCCTTCTTCAGCAGTTTATCACTTTCATCAATAGACTTCTCAGCTCTTTACTTTACCTCTCCCTCTCTCCTAGTTTCACCTGTCACCCACCACCTTATAATTCTTCCTCCCCTCCTACCACCTTCTTGCTCTGACTTCCCATCTCTTTTTTCCCAGTCATGATGAAGGGTCTCGGCCTAAAACATTGACTGTTTACTCTTTCCCATAAATGCTGCCTGGCCTGCTGAGTTCCTCCAGAAGTGTGCATGATTTATTAGCTAGGGCCAGTACTTATTGTACGTCCCTAACTGTCCTTGAGAAGTTGGTGGTGAGGCTTCATCTTAGACGATGGCTCGCATGGTTAGCGGATGGCTTTACAGCACCAGTGATTACTGATCGGGGTTCAATTCCCGTCACTGTCTGTAAGAACTTTGTACGTTCTCCCCGTGACCACGCGAATTTCCTCTGGGTGCTCTGGTTTCCTCCCACATTCCAAAGACAAACCAATCAGTAAGTTAACTGGTCACATGGGTGTAACTAGGTGATATAGCTTGTTGGGCCGGAATGTTATTATGCTGTACCTCTCACTGTGGTTGCCCATTGTATCTGACAATGGGGGAGAGTTCTTAAAGTAGAGAAGCCCATTGCAATGGGGCAGCTCCACTCCCTAAACTTCAGAAATCTGGGTCCAATGGTATGAACAAGCATCACGAGCCGGGGTGTTCTTCGGTTGCAGTGAATGACTGTGACATTTTCTGTGCCTCGTCATGCCCCTCACCCTCCACTTTGCAAGCTAGGACAGGCATGTCCCTGTCCCACTGGCGTACGAGACCCACCAGACACCCTCACCTTGTTTAGCCCGCCTGTCAAAGCGGTGGACCAGGGTGTGGCCGCCATCACGTGCAGACAGCTACCTCGGGGCCAGAGGTGAGAGCTGAGTGTCTGGTGGGGGCCAAAGATGAGTGAGCTGCCCCGGTATGGACACGACAAGCCCCTCCACCAGGCGAGCTCCACCCTGGACACCCCATTTCTAAAATATAAATTCAGCCTGTTTGGACGGAAGTATTCCGCACAGTTTCTGTACTAGTTTCAAAAGTCTCCAGGTGAAGTCTGATCTGTATGTGCGCTACATCAGTAGGAGTGCTGGCTGCCAATGTCTTCCACTCCACTGGCACCGTTAAGCTGATGATCCGTCTGCTAATTAAACTGTAATTTGTGGGAACTTGGTGTGCGCAAATTGGACTTTGCATTTCTGCTCTTACTGCAGCAGCCACACTGCAGGGTAACTCAGTGTATCCTCCTTCCCCCACCCTCCCACACCTTTTTGGTCTCCCTTCCGTCGCAGACCTGAGCGTTTCCTCAAAAAGGCAGCATCCATCATCAAGGACCCCCCATCACCCAGGACATGCCTTGTTCTCATTGCTACCATCAGGAGGGAGGTACAGAAGCCTGAAGACACACTCATTGATTCAGGAACAGCTTCCTCCCCTTTGCCGTCAGATTTCTGAATTGAACCATGAACACCACCTCACTAATGTTTTTATTTCTATTTTTGCACTCCGTACTTAATTTGAGTATTTAATATATATATATAGAAATTGTAATTCACAGTGTTTTTCTATTATTATGTATTGCATTGTAGTACTGTTTCAAAGTCAACACATCTCACGACATATGCCAGTGATATTAAACCTGATATTAAAGAGAGGTCATGGCCTGAAACGTCTACTGTTTATTTATTTCCATAGATGCTGCCTGACTTACTGAATTCCTCCTGCATTTTGTGTGTGTTGCTTTGGATTAGTCATGTAGTATTTTACAGTTTCTTGGCTCGAGATAGACCGTAAGACATTGGAGCAGAACTAGGCTATTTGGGCCCATCGAATCTGCGCTGTCAGATGTATAAATGCACCCTCTCCCAGCGGTTAATTGAAGTCCTCTGAAGCTGCTTGCTGAGAGTCAATGCAGAATATACTGCATCTTCTTGTTCAAAGCAAGCACACATCTCCCAATGATGGAATTTAATAATCTTGTGTTTGATTTAAAATGGCAGTTATATTATCATAGTTAATTAGTCTTTTAATAACCATGTCGGCACACAGTGCTAACTCATTTATAAATCCTTGATATATTCTGTTAACCAGTGCTCGTAAATTGCAATGTTAATCTCCAGGCAATAAACCTGTGCTGGTGTCACACTAGGTTTCATTGTCTTTGGCTGGTGTTTGGTTGATGCAAAATATTCTGTACTTCCCTCTCTACCTTCCTGGCAGAATTTTAGCCAAATGGTACCTCCTCCACCATGAGAAAGACCAGGTCATCAGGCATGGGAGCAGAATTAGAGCCTGTTCCAATGTTCCATCATGCTGATCTAATATCCTCAACCCCATTTTCCTCACAACCTTTGATGCCCTGCCTAATCAAGAACCTACCAACCTCCACTTTAAATATATCCAATGACATGGTCTCCACTGCCATCTGTGGCAATGAATTCCACAGATTCACCGTCCTCTGGCTAAAGAAATTCCTCCTTATCTCTCATCTGAAGGGAGATCCCACTATTCTGAGGCTGTGCCCTCTGGTCTGAGACCCCCTTGTTAAGGGAAACATTCTCACGTTCCACTCTATCTAGGCCTTTCAGTATTCAATATGTTTCAAGCAACATACATCAAAGTTGCTGGTGAACGCAGCAGGCCAAGCAGCATCTATAGGAAGAGGCGCAGTCGACGTTTCAGGCCGAGACCCTTCGACAGGACTGGAAAGAAAGGAGGAAGGAGCCAGAGAAGCAGGTGGGGGAGGAGCGGAATGTGTACAAGCTGACAGGTGATAGGTGAGATCAGGTGAGGGAGAATGTGGGTGGGTGGGGAAGGGGGATGACACAAGAAGCTGAGAGGTGATATGTGGAAGAGTTAAAGGGTTGGAGAAGAAGGAATCTGATAGGAGAAAGGGAAGGAGGAGGGAGGTGATGGGCAGGTGAGGAGAGGAGAAGAGGTGAGTCGGAATCATTATGGGAAATGAGAAAAGAGAGGTGGGGAGAGATTACTGGCAGTTAGAGAAATTGAAGTTCATGCCATTAGGTTTAAGGCTACTCAGGTGGAACACGAGGTACTGCTCCAACCTGAGAGAGGCCTCACACAGTAGAGGGAGCCATGGACCAGCATGTCAGAATGGGAATGAATGCCTTTTGTGGCAGACAGCGTGAAGGTGCTCGATGAGGCGGGCCTCCATTCTACATCGGGTCCCACCAGTGTAGAAGAGACAGCCCGGGGAACACCAAATGCAGTAGATCAAACCTCGACAGATTTGCAGGAGAGGTGTCATCCCAGCTGGAAGGACTGTTTGGGGCCTGGATCCAAATCTTGAATCCACTGGATCTAAATCTTGGATCTCCCTCCTCAACAGTGGATGCAGAAGGTGCCTTGCCGGGAGCTTGGAGCTCGCTCCCCAGCAGCACTGAGGGAGAACCTTTACCAGAGGGACTGCAGTGGTTCCAGAAGATGCCTTGCCAGCACAATTGGGGAATAAATACTGGTTATCTCTGATCCTGTAATGGACATTCAAAAGAAAAACAACTTCTGGTAAACTACTGCCCCCCCCCTTGTCTCTTTTCTCTCTCCTCCTGATCTACTTATTTCTTCTTACACCCACCCTGAACCCCATCACCCTTCTATCCACTTCCTCTACCCAGCACTCACAAACTGTCCATTCTGGGTCCCTTCCCCCATTGTTCCTGTCTGTCCACCCCACATCCCTCTCTTTGTTCCATGCTCCATCTTCAGACCAGATCTATTAGATCCCACCATCTGTGCCACCCTCCATCTATCATTTACAAGGTTACAGTGAAAGTGCGGGTGAGTCAGACATATGAGACAACACACAGCATACCAGTAGAGTCTCAATGGGATGAATGGCCTCCTCCTGTACTGTAGCAATTCCATGATTCTTTGAGTGAAGGGTGTGACACAGCATCTCCAGAACCTGCCTGACATAGGGTGTATCAGTCAGCTACTGAAGAAGAATGAAAAGGGATCTCATTAAAACCTACCAAAACCATCACCAGCAGGCTCAAAAACTTTCCTCAAGCAGTAAGGCTGATCAATACCCCCAGTTACTAACCACTCCCCACCCTTCCACACACACCCCCAACCACCAGTACGGTTTATCATCTCCTGTCGGTCACCTTATACACAGCCACTCCTGTGCCTAGCATCACTTTATGGACATACAATCAAGCTATGTATATAATCTATCTTATGTATTTATATTTATTGTGTTTTTTATTATTGTTGTGTTTTTTAATCTTATTGTGGTTTTTTACTGCATCAATAGACAATAGACAATAGGTGCAGGAGTAGGCCATTCGGCCCTTTGAGCCAGCACCGCCATTCACTGTGATCGTGGCTGATCGTCCACAATCAGTACCCAGTTCCTGCCTTATCCCCATATCCCTCGACTCCACTATCTTTAAGAGCTCTATCTAACTCTTTCTTGAAAGCATCCAGAGAATTGGCCTCCACTGCCTTCTGAGGCAGAGCATTCCACAGATCCGGAACTCTCTGGGTGAAAAAGTTTTTCCTCAACTCCGTTCTAAATGACCTACCCCTAATTCTCAAATTGTGGCCTCTGGTTCTGGACTCACCTGACATCGGGAACATGCTTCCTGCCTCCAGCATGTCCAATCCCTTAATATCGGATCCAGAGTGAGAATTATTTTGTTCTCCTTTACACTTGAGTACTGGAGATGATGTTAAACAATCTTGAATCGTATATATAGATAGGCATAGATAGAGTGGATGTGGAGAGGATGCTTCGTATAGTGGGACAGTCTAGGACCAGAGGCCACATCCTCTGAATAGAAGGATGCCCCTTTAGAACAGAGATGAGGAAGGGCTTCTTTAGCCAGAAAGTGGTGAATCTGTGGAATTCGTTGCCACAGATGGGCTGTAGAGGCCATCAGAGCATCAAGGTTACAAAGGGAAGGCAGGAGAATGAGTTTGAGAGGGAAAATAAATCAGCCATGATGGAAAGGTGGAGCAGACTCGATGGAACAAATGGCCTCATTCTGTTCCTATGGATTATGGTGTTATTACACTGGGAGAACATCCTGGTCTCACTCCTCAGCTTTACATGTGCCAAAGAAATAAAAGGCAAAATATTACAGACACAAGAGATTCTGCGGATGCTGGAAATCCAGAGCAACAAATCACAAAATGCTCGAGGAACTCAGCAGGTCAGGCTATCAAATGTTGAAAGGCCTCGAGTGGATGTTAGGAGGATGTTTCCCATGGTGGGGCAGTCTAAGGGGACACAGCCTCGGAATAGAGGGAAGTCCATTTCGAACAAAGATGAGAAGGATTCTTTAGCCAGAGAGTGGTGAATCTGTGGAATTCATTACCACAGGCAGCTGTGGAGGACAAGCCATTAGGTATGCTTAAGGCACAGGGTGATAAATTCTTGAATAGTCAGGGCATGAAACGATACGGGTGAAGGCAGGAGTTTGGGCCTGAGAGGGAAATGGATCAGCCATGATGAAATAGCAGAGTAGATTCGATGGGCCAAATGGCCAAATTCTGCTTCTATATCTTATGGTCTTACTGTCTTATTAGAGACTCTTCGTGAGTCCTGATGAAGGGTCTCAGCAGGAGATGTCTGCTCCTTAGTCCTCTCCATAGGTGCAGCCTGAACTGTTCAGTTCCTCCAGCATTTTGTGGTTGTGAATATTAGAGAGACACCCTTAACATCTTAAATGTATTCTCCCCATCACCCTGTAGCTTTCCTCCAGGTGCTCCGGATGCCCACCACATGCCAAAGACGTGCAGGGTAGTCGATTAATTGGCCATTGGAAATTGTCCTGTGATTAGGCTGGGGATGCTGGGTGGTGTGGTCTGCTGGATCAGACGAGCCCGTTCCTATCTGTATCTCTAAATAAGCAAATAAACAGTCAAAGGCAGGAAAGTTCTTGACTGCAGTGCCCAAGCAAGCGGCTTGATTAGTGCAGCCAGCCAGTCTCAGCTGTAGCCTTGGTGCCTGTATTCCAGTCAGCATCAGAGCCTTGCGTGGAAGGGAAATTGCCGGTAATTCCAGCTTTCAGAGGAGAGTAGACTGAACTTGAAATGTTGAAGCTGTCAGTAAATTACTGATAGGCCACTAGGCATTCTCATGCATTTTCTCTTCAGTGGCTTCTGAAGAAAGACTGCTCTAATCTTTTATTCACAGCTCATTTTTGAAAGCACATAAGTTAAAAGCAATTTCCAATTTTTCTTTTGATTTTTATGTTTGTCAGAATAAACCTTTCTTTTGCTGGAGGCTCATGCATAAACTGAGTGAGTGATGGAGAGCGAGGCCTCCGTCGCTCAGGGTTGACAAGGGGTGTTCAGTCCTAGCTGTCAGGATACACAATGCCAGGGCAGTAGAACATGGAGAGCAAGCCATTGCCCATGTAGAAAGCTTCCCCTTTCTACGCACCTGATGAACCCAAAGGAGCGGCAGAGACCGATACAGTTTGGCACCAGCGGCGTTGCAGGTGTTGCCTGACAGCGTTAAACTGCCTCAGGGACTCCAGCTCCGGACTTTTCCCTCGGGATTTACTCCTGAAGCCCTTCCCATGAGTGGGTGTAGCCGCAAGGCTTGAGATCAGAGTTTTCCTTCTCCTCGATGAGCTGCCAACCAAGGCTGACGAGCACGAAATGATTGGTTTTAACATGCCAGTAACCCGCCTTTGCCCCTTCTGTCAGCAGAAACGAGCTTAGTAGCCCAGCCACACATGAAGGCCAGGAGCTGAACCTGGTTGTCAGAGACTATTTGAGGCGTACGCCATTGCCTCCTTCTGGGCAGTGTCTTCCCCGGCCATTATCAATACTCCTCAGAGACTGTCTACCTGGCAATAGCAGTCACATAACCAGGATTTGTGATTTGCACCAGCTGCTCATACAACCATCCACCACCTGCTTCCATGGCTTCACATGACCCTGATTGGGGTATTACGCAGGTGCTACACCTTGCCCACGGGTTACCTGCAAACTAACGGAAGGAAGGAGCACCTCCTTTGGTAGAGACATATCTCCACCCCTAGAGAGTAAATGTTTTAAGAATGTAGACACTCTGAGGCTGAAAGTCTGAAATGGATCAAAGTCTGAAACTGACAAATCACTTGCCCTTCACACTGGGCAGGAGAATGCAGGAAAATGGGGCTGAGAGGGAAAATAAATCAGCCTTGATGGAATGGGGGTGCAGACTCGATGGGCTGAGTGGCCTAATTCTGCTCCTATGTCTTATGAGACTTATGGACCTAATCCTTATTGAGGTCTGCAGATACGATGAGGTGAACGTGCCCAACACCTGCAAGAGGACATCTTTTAAGGTGCTAGGAGGAAAGTATAGGGGAGATATCAGAGTTAGTTTTTCTTACGCAGAGGGTAGTGTCTAGAACGCACTTCCAGATGTGTTGATAAAGCTTGATACGTTAAACCCAACGACCTGGCCTCCACAGCTGCACGTGGCAACAAATTCCACTAATTCACCACCCTCTGGCTAAAGAAATTTCCCCACATCTCTGTTTTGAAAGGGCACCCCTATATCCTGAGGCTTTGCCCTCTTGTTCTAGACTCTCTCACCATGGGAAACATCCTTTCCACATCTACTCTGTCAAGGCCTTTCAACATTCGAAAGACTTCAATGTGATCCCTCCTCATCCTTCTAAGTTCCAGAGAGTACAGGCCCAGAGCCATCAAACCTTCTCGTATAATAACCCTTTCATTCCTTCAATCATCCATGTGAACCTCCTCTGGACCCTCTCCAATGTCAGCACATCTCTTCTAAGATGTGAAGCCCAAAACTGCTCACAATACTCAAGGTGAGGCCTCACCAGTGTCATATAAAGCCTCAGCATCACATCCCTGAACTTACAATCCCTCAGCGGGTGGGATTAATGAAAACATGGAGAAGTTCATGAATGCTAGAAAAATGGAGGGCTATGTAGGAGGGAAGGGTTAGATTGATGTTGGAATAAGTTAAAAGCTTGGTACAACATCATAGCAAAAGGGCCTAGACTGTGTTGTAATGATCTACATCCTATGTACGAGGCATTCCTTTCTGCAAAAGCTGCTTAATCTGCTGAGTGGTTCAACATTTGTTTTTATTATTAATGGAGAAGTCGTGAGGCATATAGATGACAGAATAATGGAGGGTTATGAGCTGTGTAAGAGGGAAGGGTTTGATTGATTGTGACATAGTTTAAACGGTTGGTATAACATTGTGGACTGAAGAGACTTTTGTGTGCTGTGTTCTTTGCTCTGTGTATCTATATGCACAACTTATGGACTCATCCTCAAGGACCTTACAATTCATGTTCTCAGAATTACTTATATGTTTTTATTTGCACAGTTTGTCTTCTTTCTGCACATTGGATATTTGTCAGTCTTTGTGTGTGTACTTTTTCATTTATTCTATTGTATTTCTCTGTTCTGTGAATGCCGGCAAGAGGATGAATTTCAGGGTGGTATACTTTGAACTTCGAACTACGTGATGATGCCTACATTTCTGGCGTCTTCATTTTTTGCTTCCTAAGGAATAATAATCTTAACTCCTGATGATGAAGGGTTTAACAGAGTGAAGAGCTTTGAACGTATGGTGACCTTAGTTCCTTCATTTCTGTTGCTTGCAAAGGCATTACAAGAGGTAGAGCTACCAACACAATATTCGTTACTGTGACATAGAGCATAGAAGAGTGCAGCACAGGGGCAGGTTCCTACCCACCACACTGCGCCACACTCATTAACCTAATGATGCCAAACCCCTTTTGCCTGCGCATGGCCCATTTCCCTCCATTCCCTGTACATCTAACAGCCTCTGACTTAGTCGCTGCCCATTACGTCACTAGCATTCAAGGCAGCAATGAAAGTCCTCGATCTCTGACTGCCTTTGGCCACACTGATGTGGAAGGACTCTTCATTGCTATTTCCAGAACAGTTTTGTTTGACCAGTCGGGGTTGTTAGCCCTGAGATGAACCCCCAAACCCAGAGGACCAGTGGACCACTCTTAATCTGGCTTCTACACTTAGTCTGGCCTGTTTGGTATGGGTGACCCCACCAAGTATAAAGCCCTGACTCCCGCTACCACAGCTCACTGGATCATTGAGACACGCAAGCCTCCGAACCACGACAAGGTTGTGGTCCTCTTGGAGGTAAGAGCTTCTAATGTAGAACCTGATTCCACCATGACACCCCCCGACAGTCCATTCCAGGCACTCGCCGCCCTCTGTGTAAAAATACTTGCATCGCACATCTGCTTTGAACTTCCCCCTCTCACCTTAAATCCATGCCTTCCACTGCTAGGAATTTCGACCCTGGAAATAAGATATTGACTGTCTATCTACCCCCCCTCAAAACTTTATAAATTCTATCAGGTCTCCCCTCAGTCACTGATGCGCCAAAGGAAGCATTCCAAGTTTGTCCAGCTTCTGCATTGTTGTGAGAGAACTATAAGGCAGAATCAGGCCCTTTGGCCCATCTACTCTGTCTGTTATTCTGCCTGGTCCCATCAAGCCACACCTTGACCATAGCCCCCCCCCCCGATACCCCTCCCACCCGCCTGCCTATCCAAATTCCTCTTAAATGTTGCAATCGAACCCACATCCACCACTTCTTCTGGCAGCTTGTTCCACACTCTCACCACCCCTGAGTGAAAGAGCTTCCCCTGAAGTTCCACTTAAATATTTCACCTTTTGCCCTTAACCTATGACCTCTAGTTCTAGTCTAACCAAACGTCAGTGAAAAAACTTGCTTACATTTATTCAATCTATACCCCTCATATTTTTGCATACCTTTATCAAATCTCCTCTAATCCTTCTAAACTCCAGGGAATAAAATCCTAGCCTATTCAACCTTTCACTGTAACTCGAGTACTCAGAAATGGTTTTACCTTGCTCTACTTCGATGCACAGCCTAATGACCTGATCTGTATGAACAGTATACAAGACAAGCCTTTCACCCTATCTTGATACATTTGCCAACTTCAGTTTGAATTCCAATTCTGCCATCGCCTAGGCCCCACATCCTGGTAAACCTCCTCTGCACCATCTCCACAGCGCATCGTCAGAGACCTCCATCATCCAGGTCATGCTCCCTATTCACAGCTGCCATCAGGATGGAGGTACAGGAGCCGGTCCCACACCACCAAATTCAGGAACAGTTATTACCCCTTAACCATCAGGCTCCTAAACCAGTGTGGATAACTTCACTCACCCCAACACAGAACTGGTTCCACAACCTACAGACTCACTTTCAGGAACTCTAAAACTCAAGATCTCAATGCTATTCATGAGTTGTTTATTCATTATTATTATTTGTTTGTTTTTGTATTTTCACAGTTTTTCTTTTGCACACTGGTTGTTTGTCCATCTTTGCCTGTTGTTTATTTGTACCTACTGTGAATGCCTGTAAGAAAATGAATCTCAGGGTAGTATAGGTTGACATGCATGTACTTTGATAATAAATTTATTTTGAACTATAAAAGTCTCTTCATCTATTTGAAGATGCACATTCGTGTTTATTAGAGGCAGTAACTCTGAAATAAACAGTGGTGTCTAGTACAACCATGTTTGAAGGTAATACCAAGAGGTACCCTCAGATTTTAAAAGGAACATTTACTCTGTATGCTCATTGAAACCTATCAAATATTGAAAGGCCTAGAGAGAGTGGATGTGGAGAGGATGTTTCCTAAAGTGAGGGAGTCTAGGACCAGAGGACACAGCCTCAGAATAGGACATCCCGTTTGGAACAGAGATGAGGTGGTATTTCTTAAGCCAGATGGTGGTAAATCTGTGAATTCATTGCTATAGATGGGGGTCGAGTCACTGGGTATATTAAGACTGAGACCATGAGACATAGGAGCAGAATGAGCCCCTTTGGCCCATCGAGTCTGCTCCCCCATTTCAACATGGCTGATTCCTTTGCCTCTCAAACCCATTCTCCTGCCTTCTCCCCATAACTTTTCACACCCTGACTAATCAAGAAACTATCAACCTCTGCCTTAGCCTGGCCTCTATGGTCGCCTGTGGAAACAAATTCCAAAGCAGAGATTGATAGGTTCAGGATTAGTAAAAATGTCAAAGGTTATGGGGAGAAGGGAGGAGAATCAGGTTGAGAATGAGAGGAGACATGATAGAGGTGTACAAGATAATAAGAGGAATAGATAGAGTGGATAGCCAGCGCCTCTTCCCCACGGCATCACTGCTCAATACAAGAGGACATAGCTTTAAGGTAAGGGGTGGGAAGTTCAAGGGGGATATTAGAGGAAGGTTTTTTACTCAGAGAGTGGTTAGTGTGTGGAATGCACTGCCTGAGTCAGTGGTGGAGGCAGATACACTAGTGAAATTTAAGAGACCTACTAGACAGGTATACGGAGGAATTTAAGGTGGGGGCTTATATGGGAGGCAGGGTTTGAGGGTCGGCACAACATTGTGGGCCGAAGGGCCTGTACTGTGCTGTACTATTCTATGTTCTATGTTCTATGAGAAGGATAATAAATCAGCCATGATGGAATGCCAGAGCAAACACAATGGGCCAAATGGCCTAATTCTGCTCCTATATCTCTTGGTCTTATGGTCCTACTGCACAGGTTGAAGACGTTGGATTAGTTTTAAGTGAGCAAGCATTTATTGTTTCGTGTGGGAGTAAGCTGTGCAGTTCGAGGGAAGCAGTCTCACACAGAGATCGTGGGAGGACACTTGGTTTGATTTTTGCATCAAGACTTCTTCTGGTCATCACAACTGGCTGAAAATATCAACAGAAGAAATACTGAGCTTGTTATGAACATTAACAACAAAAGATAGGAAAAGGATCACTGTAGGTTATAACGCATAGAGCAGGTCATTGGTGTTGTGATAATCCATTAAAAATAAGCAGAGTATTTCTCTGCTAAAGTGTAGGAAGGTGATGCAAACCTGTCATCTGTCAGAGGTAATTCTAGGTGACAGTTACTGGAGTGGTTCATTCCCACTGGAAATGTACTTTGCTGCGCTCTCTCGCTCTCCCTGTCTTTCTCTCTCTCTCTTCTCTATCTCTCTCACTTTTGATACTTCTGCTATCTCTCCCCTTTCTTTCTCTCTCTTTCTCCCCCATCTCTCTCCCTCCCTCTCTCTTCCGTTTTTCCTCACCCCACTCTGTCTGTCTCTCGCTCTCATCCTCTTTCCTCTCTCTCGCTCTACCACTCTTCATCCTCTCTCTCTCATTCTTCCTCTCCCTCCTCCTCTCCTTCAGTCTCTCTCTTTCTCTCTCTTTCCATCTCTACTACCTCTCTCTCCCCACTCCCTCTTTATCAATCTCTCTCTTCCTCCCTCGCTCTTTCCTCTAGCTGTCTTCCACACACTCCCTCTTCCTCTCTCTCTTTAGCTGTCTTTTTCTCTCTCTTTCTCTTTCTCTCTCTCCCTCCATCTCCATTCCCTCTCTCCCCTCTATCTGTTTGTCTGCCTATTTTTCTGTCTCTCTCATGCTCTCTCTCTCCCCCATCTCTGTTTCTGTCTCTCTCCCCTCTCTCTCTTTTCCTCTCCCCTCTCCCCTCCCCCTCTCCATCTCTCTCCCTCTCTCTCTCCCCCTCTCTCTGTCTCTGTCTCTGTCTGTCTCCCTCTCTCCCCCTCTCTTCCCCCCTCTCTCACTCTCCCCCTTTCTGTCTCCCTTCGCTTTCAGTAAGGGCGCAGATCCGAACTAAAAGGAGTCTGATTCTCTGATTCTCTGTAATTCTGAGGCTGCTGATGTGAGCGCCAGTGAGAGGTGATGGCATGAGGAAATTAAAATCCGCACTGCTGCAGCAATTACTGGAATTCCCCTTTTGGGTTGAGATCACAGAGAGAGGAGAAGACAAGTGTTTATAATACCTCAGGACATCCAGCATCGGGTTACAGCTAATTAACTATTGTGGAAGTGTAATGGAGGAGATACAGCAGACAATTTGGCACAGCAAGCTCCCAGGAATAGGAGCAACTTAGAGCAAAGAACATCTGTTGCCAAGTTTTAACTGAGGACTAGATACTGAGCAAGTCGAGATAAACAGATTTCGAGTGAAAGAGAGAAAAAAATTCAGGATTGTTTAATGTCATTTCCAGTACGCAAGTGTAAAGCAGAATGAAATAATTGTTTCTCTAGATCTGATGCAGCACAAAAAACAAACACAATAAGATAACGAATAGTAAAGCTACTGGACTTGATGTTTCAATCCCTATGGTAAGTTGGCATTCTCGATGTTGGCAGTGGGCTTGGAGTGGCGACAAGGAGGGAGGGTAGGTACGTCATCGGGGTCGTCAGGTGGGCACCCTCCTTCTTTGATGTTTCATTGATAAGCCCATGACGTCTCCAGAGGGCTCAACGGTGCTACCTGGCGTCCCAGATACACCCCCCTCAGTTCCATACCCTCCTGTCTTCATCTTGCAGCCCTTGTCTTTCCTTTTAATCCAAATCCAGTTGCTGCTTTCTTCTCCTGCATTTGACAAGGACTTGATTGCTTGCTGGAGGGAGTGACCCCTCACCCCCATCTTCTTCAATAGACTGGTCGTAGATGTAGCAACGAATCCCCTGCATCCCACTTCTACAGGGAAAATCTTGGTCTTCCAGCCATTCTGGGCAGCTTCAGTCACCAGTTCAGAGTACTTGATCTTTTCCCTCTCATAACAGTAATTAACAAAAAGACAATAAATATAAATACGTATGGTTGCTTATATACATAAACACGAGAAAATTTGCAGACACTGGAAATCTAATGAAACACACACGAAACGCTGGAGGAACTCAGCGGGTCAGGTGGCATCTATGGAAAAGAGTGAACAGTTGATATTTCGGGCTAAGATCCTTCATCAGGATTGTCCATCACCTCCTCCTGCTCCCCCTTCTGCCATGTTCTTCTATTCTCTCCTATCAGAAACTTCGACTACACTCCTTTCCATAGATGCTACCTGGCCTGCTGAGTTCCTCCAGCATTTTGTGTGTGTTGTTTATACACACAGATTGCTTGTATGTTTATAAAGTGACTACAGGCACAGGAGTGTCTGTACATAAGGTAACTCACGGGAAATTATAAGGTGGTGGTGGTTGGGGGTGTGGTGGGGCTGGTTAGTGGTTGGGGATGCTGATCAGCCTTACTGATTGTGGAAGGTAACTGTTCTTGAGTCTGGTGGTCCTGGTGTGGATGCTACGTAGCCTCCTCCCTGATGGGAGTGGGACAAACAGTCCATAGCAGGCTGGATGGGATCCTTCGTGAAGTAATTGGCCCTTTCCTGGCATCTTTCTGTATATCATCATCATTATTATGTGCCATATCATATGATCGTCTATGATCATGATTATTCTTGGCAAATATTTCTGCAGGAGTAGTTTGCCATCGCCTTCTTCTGGGCAGTGTCTTTACAAGACGGGTGTCCCCAGCCATTATCAATACACTTCAGAGATTGTCTGTCTGGCGTCAGTGGTCGTATAACCAGGACTTGTGATGTGCCCCAGCTGCTCATACGACCATCCACCACCCACTCCCATGGCTTCAAGTGACCCGAATCGGGGTGGGGGGGCTAAGTAGGTGCTGCACCTTGCCCAAGGGTGACCCGCAGGCTAGCGGAGGGAAGGAGCCCTTCCACCTCCTCTGGTAGAGACGTATCGCCACCCCACCACCCTGTATATATGTCAATATTTTCAAAGAGAGAGAAGACAAAGGGAGAAAGAGAAGGGGGATAAAAACAGGAGATAAATGCAGAGAATGACGGGCAGGGGCAGAGAGAAAGAGAGACACAAGGAGATGACCAAACAACAAGATAAAAGGAAAGGCTGAATGAAATTAGAGAGAAGATGATCAAGAGGACCTCAACCTTGCCGTAGGGTTTGGAGGCTTGCAGATCTCAACGACCCGGAGAGCTACGTTGGCTGCAGCCATTCCCTCAGTGGGGTCACAAAGAGGTCACAGGGTAGATGCCAGACTAAGTGTGATCCACTGGTCCTCCAGGTTCAGAGCTCCCGCTCGGGGCTAAGAACCCTGAACGGTCAATGGAATTGTTATGGAAACAAATGAAAAGTCCTTCTACTGTATATCTGTGTGTGACGGTATAGTCTGAACTACACCTGAGGCACAACGGAGAAGAGGGCCTGCATTGAAGGTGAGAGGGGGTAGGTTCAAGGGGGAATGTGAGGGGTACGTTTTTTACTCAGAGAATGGCGGATCCCTGGAATGTGCTGCCTGGTATGGTGGTAGGGGCAAATGGATCAGAGGCCTTTAAGAGACATTTAGACAGGCACATGAATATGAGGAAGATGGAGGGATATGGACATCGTGCAGGTAGGAGGGATTTGTTTTTGGAGTTTTTTGATTTACAGTTTAGCTGGTTCGACACAAGACTGTGGGCCACAGGGCCTGATCCTGTGTGGGACTGTTCTGTCTGCCAAGAACAGACACTGATGGAGGACTTTCACTGCTGCCCTAAATAACAGGCAGTAAGTAAGAGGGGGAGAAAGTGGCAAGCAAAAACAGAAAAAATATGAGAAGGAAGAAAGATTTATCCAGTACTGATGTCAGGCTCACTGGCCTAAAATTTCCTGGCTTATTCTTAGAACCACAAGAACAGCATTAACATAGGGCAGAGTACAGCTATTTGTTCGAGTTTAGACTGAGGAATAAATACTGGGCAGGACACTGAGAAAAAATCCTCAAAAAAACCCTCATTTTTAATAGTCAAGTTCAGTGTAAACTTTGGGCACTAACTAGACATTCAGAAGGATGAAATTCAGCCCATCGTGCAGGTGCTGGGCCTAGCTCTGCAAAATCAGAATCAGAGATTTGTAGTTTTGTAGCAGCAGTACAGAGCAATTGATAATAATAAAAAGCTATAAATTACAATAAGTAATATATTACAAAAAATAAATTAAGTAAGTAGGGCAAAATGAGGGCAGGTAGTGTATATGGGTTCGTTGTCTGATGGCAGAGGGGAAGAAGCTGTTTCTAAAACATTAAGTGTATGTCTTCAGGTTCTCATACCCCCTCCCTGATGGAAATAATGCAGAGTGGGCATGTCCTGGTGATGTGTCACAACTGTTCAGGTACATACCTAAGTTCTGTTTTAATGCGCTGAAGGACTCTATCTCCACCACCCTCTCAGGCAGTGTGGCCCAGATCCCTTCACTTTTCCTCACTTTCCTTGTAATCCTTTTACCAATCACTATAAACAGATCCAGTTTGATTTGACCTCTCTTTTGAAGGCTCAATCGTGCACCTTCTCATTTTTATACCCCTCAGTTAAGTCTCTTCACTGTTCCAAAGGATGCATCTCACAGAATGCACTGGGCAATGATTTGAATTGAAAGCTTTAGAGAGGGTGCAGAAGAGATTGACCAGGATGCAGCCTAGATTATAGTTCAAAGTTGAAAGGTCAAAGTAAATATGTTAACAAAGTACATATATGTCACCATATGCAACCATGAGATTCATTTTCTTTGGGGAATTCACAGTAAATAGAAAGGAAACACCACAGAATCAATGAAAGACCACACACAACAAGATGGGCAAACAACCAGTATGCAAAAGACAATGAACTGTAAAATACAAAAAAAAGGTGATAATAATAAATACATAAATAAGCGATAAATATATGAAGAACTTGAGATGAAGAGCCTTTGATAGGTTGTAGGACATCTGTTATGAGGATAGGTTGATCAAGCGAGGACTTTCCTCTTCGTAGCAGACGTCTTGATAGAGGTTCACACCTATAGAAGTTTGTCAAAGTTTTAGATGATGTGTCTCACAAGATGAGAATCTTCGCAAACTTCTAAGTACAAGGCATTTCTTCAATGGCCTCTCTTCATTCTGAGAACTATATAGTACTTCCTGACCGTTCACCCAACGTGGTCGTCACCTTCTCCTTTTGATCCCCCCCCACCCCCGACATGCCTCTGTATTAACCTAAATTCCAGTAATCTCTACTCTATTCTTACAAATCCCCTTCTCCGGCTTCCCTCTGTGGATCTATATAGTGAATTCCCATTCCCACCAATTAACAATTTAATGATAGGTTTCGCCAAATCCATCATACATCTTTATCTTAGTATCACCCTCTAACTTCCCCCATTCAGCCAGTTGTTCAGGGGGCTATATAAGTTATTTCCACTAAAACCCTAACCTCGCCCTATCATGGGCATTTCTTTGTTCTATCCATTTTTCCCTCTATCCATTCTTCCCATCACCGTCTTTATAACTCAAATCTAATTTGTTTTTTCCCCTGCCTGAATTATCCACACTGGTTTCTCTCTCCACAGCTGCTGTCCGACCCATTGCATGTTTTTAGCATTTTCTGTTTGTATTTATTTCCGATTTTCAGCATCTGCGCGTGGGGCCCTTGCTGCCTGGCTCTGGAACAGTCGTTGCCGTGTAGTCACTGGGCTCCTGTACTGGCTTCACTCTGCAGCCCGTGGAGTCACTCTTGGGGACTCTACAACCTACGTTCAACGTTCTGTTTGCATCCTTATTATTGACACATTTTGTCCTCTTTTGCAAATTGGATGTTTGTTGGTCTTTCTTATGTGTGGTTTTTCATGAAATCTGTTGTGTTTCTTTGTTTTCCCATGGTTCTATATGGTATACACACTTTGCTCATAAATTACTTTGTGGTTTGATCTCCAAAGCCTTAAAGTCTCCCTTAGCCAATCGTGCATGTGAGGGAATCCATCCTGTTTTGCAGTTCTGTGGGAATGGAGTGGAGGCAAGTGTTGGCTCTTCAACATGACAGGACGGTGTTCTCAACAGGAGACTCTATGAGCAAGCATATTGAACTGGACACAATTCATGGACCTATGTGCTTGTTGGATCGGGGCTAAAGGGTGAGAGAGAAAAAGAGAGAGACAAGGAGAGAGAGAGTGAGAGAGTGGGGAGAGAGAGAGAAAGAGAGAGGGGAGGGGGAGAGGGGAGGGAGAGAGATAAAGAGGGGGAGAGAGAAAGGGAGAGGGGAGAGAAAGAGGGGGAAGAGTGAGAAAGAGGGGGGGAGAGAGAAAGGAGAGAGAGAAAGAGGGGGAAGAGAGAGAGAGGGGAGAGGGAAAGAGAAAGGGGAGAAGGCGAGGGGGGGAAGGAGAGAGAGATGAGGAGGGAGGGAGAGAAAGAGGGAGAATGATGCTCGTAATGACCGATAATCAGGGATACAGTCCAGCGGAGATCACTCAGCTATCCAATTGGCCAGGACCTAGTGTACACAAGCACCAGTGGGACAGCCAACCAATCAGAACAATGAGCTGGACTGATATAAGCATGAGCACTCCACAGAAACAGTGCTCATTTGCATACTGATGATGTCACCTCTACTGGTGATGAAACACTTGCGACCTGACCTCCAGGCTCGGCGAACAAACCTACCAACAAGACTTTGACCCCCAACCACCCCCACCCCACTAACTCTTTTTGCCATCAGTCCTCTGAGAGGCAGACACTCTGCATAGGAATCAATGAATACCAAAGGAAATAATAGCTCAGCACAACACCAAGGTTCTTAAAGAAAAGAATTTCAACAGGATGGTAGGATGGTAGGGTGCAAGATCCGTGGTGCACAAAGGCTGTTGTAAATCTAGTCAAGAAGAAAAGGAGAGCTTACGAAAGGTTCAAAAACCTTGGTGATGATAAGAATCTAGAAGATTATAAGGCTAGCAGGAAGGAGCTTAAGAATGAAATTAGGAGAGCCAGAAGGGGCCATGGGAAGGCCTTGGCAGACAGGATTAAGGAAAACCCCAAGGCATTCTACAAGTATGTGAAGAGCAAGAAGATAAGACGTGAGAGAATAGGACCAATCAAGTGTGACAATGGGTTATATTCTGCATGGAGGCTGGTGACCAGTGGTGTGCCTCAGAGATCTGTTCTGGGACCCTTATTCTTTGTGATTTTAATAAATGACCTGGATGAGGAAGTGGAGGGATGGGTTAGTAAACTTGCTGATGACACAAAGGTCAAATGTGTTGTGGATAGTGTGGAGGGCTTTCAGAGGTTATAACGGGACATTGATTGGATGCAAAACTGGGCTGAGAAGTGGCAGATGGAGTTCAACCCAGATAAGTGTGAAGTGGTACATTTTGGTAGGTCAAATATGATGGCAGAATATAATATTAATGGTAAGACTCTTGGCAGAGGGATCTTGGGGTCCGAGCCCATAGGACACTCAAAGCTGCTGCGCAGGTTGACTCTGTGGTTAAGAAGACATAAAGTATATTGGCCTTCATCAATCGTGGGATTGAGTTTAAGAGCCGAGAGGTAATGTTGCAGCTATATAGGACCCTGGTCAGACCCCACTTGGAGTACTGTGCTCAGTTCTGGTTGCCTCACTATAGGAAGGATGTGGAAACCATAGAAAGGGAGCAGAAGAGATTTACAAGGATGTTGCCTGGATTGGGGAGCATGCCTTATGAGAATAGGTTGAATGAACTCGGCCTTTTCTCCTTGGAGCGACAGAGGATGAGAGGTGGCTTGATAGAGGTGCACAAGATAATGAGAGGCATTGATTGTGTGGATAGTCAGAGGCTTTTCCCCAGGGCTGAAATGGCTAGCATGAGAGGACATAGTTTTAAGGTGCTTGGAAGTAGGTACAGAGGAGATGTCAGGGGTAAGTTTTTTACGCAGAGAGTGATGAGTGCGTGGAATGGGCTGCCGGCAGCGGTGGTGGAGGTGGAAACGATAGGGTCTTTTAAGAGACTCCTGGATGGCTACATAGAAAAATAGAGGACTATGGGTAAAGCTTGGGTAGTTTTAAGGAAGGGACATGTTCGGCATAGCTTTGTGGGTCGAAGGGCCTGTATTGTGTTGTATGTTTTTCTATATTTCTCTGTCTTTGGGTAACTGGAAAGCACACTTGACAAGCTGTAGTGAAGATGTGGATGAAATCAAAAGAATAAAATGCTCTGTAGCTGACGGGAAGGTTTGTCATTCCATATTTCCAGACTAAAGGTCTACACTGACCTCTCAAAACTGGAGGACAGAGAACATATGTAGCTGACTTTTGTACTTTTAGTAGAGACAAGATCGCCTCACTCATTACTGCTTGATTCTGTCTTGTCCTCGCACATGTCGTCGCTCCAGTGCCAGCCTGACAAACCGCCACAGTCTGCTTCAACATGGTCTCAGGTTTGTCACCCTCTGGTGAGCAGTGGCCTGGAACTAACGCTGGCTATAAATAGCGCGAGCAAGCACAGCATCCATGCAGTTCCTCACAAGTTGAATTCTGACAGCTTGTTAATATTTTAGCAATAGTAAAAAAAGAATCAGCAACGTGAACAATTGTTGAGAGCGAAGGGCTTGGGGAACATTCCAAAGACAGTTGCTAAAGACACTCCTTATTTTTATCGGAAACTTTTGACAAGTGCACATCGACATTTCTTTTATTATGGACGGGGCTTCAGCTACCAGAGACACGGTATTGCAGTCCTATCTAGAACACAGTTCGCTTTTCTCTCCGACAACCTTGGGCTAAATTAAGCGTAAATATTTCATGATTTTCTCTACCACCTTCTTCCGTCACTTTGCATCTTGTACTGTGGGCCTATCAGCTTGATTTGCATTGTTTCTCTTGTAAGTGGATAGGGTTTTCATGAGTTGTTATGGTGGTTAGGAAGACATACAATGTGTTGGCCTTCATTAGTCGGTGGATTGAGTTCAAGAAATGTGAGGTAATTCTGCAGCTCTATAAAACTCTGGTTACACCACACTAGGAGTATTTAATATTTCAGTAATATATAAGTAATATTGTAAATATATTGTTTGATTAAGCTTTTTATGGGTTATATGTAAAAGTACGTGAATGACATAGGTCATTACGTTATCCCATCATATGTGAACACCTCACTAAAGAGAAACAAAGCACACAAGTTATCCCAGGCTCCCATGTTTTTTTTTATTAGTCTTTGGAGGTACAAAACATCGCAGTGGAGATGAGTAAGTTTTAAAATAAACCTGAAATGACCACCTACCTGTTGAAGTGCAGCGAGACATTTGAGTTTTTTAAAAAAGCGGCACAGTACATATTTTTTTGGAAGGGTAGAAAGAGACAGTTGAGTTAAAAAAAAAGGCAGAAAATGGACGAAATTCATGGGTTCATAAACAGTATCAGAAGATAAAATAATAAATAATAAAAAGCAGAAATAACAAGCTACATCAGAAAGATAAATGCATTCGATCACACAAGAGTTAACTGGATGATGTATACTGAACAAATTGAGCAGTATTTTGAAGCAAATGAAATGACCAATGAAAAGTGAGAGCCAGGTTTTCTGAGCACAATTGGTGCAAAAGCATGCAGTTTGCTTAGATGTTTGACTGCTCCAACCAAACCAACCGCAATGAGCTTTGCTGATATCATGAAAGTAATGCAGGAACATTTAGAATTGAAACCATTGTTCATTGCAGAATGCTATAGGTTTTATAAGTGGAATCAAAAAGAAAGGGGAGTCCATTTCAGCCTACATGGCTGAACTGAAGAAATTGTCTGAGTACTGTCAGTTCAGTGATGGGCTTAATGATGCACTGAGAGATCGTTTAGTTTGCAGAATCTTACAAGAAAGCATTCAAAAACGTCTCCTAACTGAAGCACAACTCGCATTTAAAAGAGCAGTTAAAATTGCTGTGGCACTGGAAAGGACAACTGGAGACACAATTGAGTTGCAATCAGAAATGAAAAAGAGTGTGAACAAAATTGCAATGCCTAAACAGAAACCTGACTGGCCAAACAAATTGTGTTACTGTTGTGGCAGGGGCTCTCATACACCAGACCAACGCAGGTTTAATGGCGAAACTTATAAAAAATGCAACAAAGTAGGACATATACAAAGAATACGTCAGACAGACAAAAATAAATGGACTGCGGAGGAAAAAGAAAAAGATAAAAAGCTAAGTTGCACTTTTCAAAATGAGCACCAATCTGCATGCTGCTGATGAAAAACTCTGATTCTCACATCATACTCACACATTATGATCCACGTCGTCGGGTGAAGCTTGCCTGTGATGCTGGGTGGTGCTTCTCAAAGGGCTGGAAGGGCATATTCTGCACTGTATCTCAATTAAAAAATAAATAAATATTGTGTTCATTTCTGGTCATTTCACTATTGGAAGGATGTGGAAGCTTTTGAGAGGATACAGAGAAGATTTACTGGGATGCTGTTTGGATTAGAAAGCATATCTTATGAAGATATGTTGAACAAATTATGGCTTTTCTCTTTGGAGAGAAACAGGATGAGAGGCCAATTGATAGAGGTGTACAAGATGACAAGAGGCATACATCAATTGAGAGGGCATAATTCTAAGGTGATTGGAGGAAAGAGCTATACAAAGTTATGAGGGGAAAAGATAGGGTAAATGGAAGTAGGCTTTTTCCTCTGAGGTTGGGTGAAACTACGACTAGAGGTCATGGGTTAAGGGTGGAAAATGAAAAGTTTAAGGGTAACAAGAGGGGAAAATTCTTCACTCAGAGTGTTGTGAGAGTGTGGAACAAACAGCCAGCACAAGCGGTGTATGCGAGCTTGACTTCAACATTTAAGAGAAGTTTGGATAGGTACATGGATGGTAGGGATATGGAGGGCTATGGTCCCAGTGCAGGTTGATGGGATAGGCAGTTTAAATGGTTTGGCATGAACTAGATAGGCCAAAGGGCATGTCTCTGTGCTGTAATTTTCTATGACTATATCTGTATGAATATATAGGGGGAGAGGTCAGAGGCAAATTTTTCTAGAGAGTTGTCAGTGCAAGGAATACTCTGCCAGGGGTGTTGGTAGAGGCAGATATATTAAGGGCGTTTAAAAAATTCTTAGATAGACACGTGGATGATAGAAAAATGGAGGGCTATCTGAGAGGGAGGGGTTAGATTGATCATGGAGTAGGTTAAAAGTTCAACATAACATTGTGGGCTGAAGGACCAGCAGTGTGCTGTACTGTTTATTCTTTCGGGAATGATGTCAAGACCAGATTTACCAGAGATCTGAAAAATTGGATTTGTTTTCCTTCGAGCGGTGAAGGTTACAGCAAGATTTCATCAAGTAATTTAATAAATCTGGAACAACGTCAAAGGCAAGTTAGAACTTTTATTCTCTGGAGTGTTGGAGATGGAGAGGTTACCTTACAGAGGTGAAAAAGTCGTGGAGAGCATGGAGAGAGTGTATAAACTCAGTCCTTTCCCAAGGGAAAGGGAAGCATGAACTAGGGGAAATATTTTTCAATGAGAGGGGAAAGCTTTCAAAGGAATCTGAGTGGTTCTCCTCTCTGTGACTGCTTCACATATAGGGTGATGGACGTATGGAACAAGAAGAAGCAAACAAATTAGCCAGAAAAAGTGGCTCACCTGAGGACTGGGAGAAATTCAGAGTCCAGCAGAGGAGGACAAAGGGCTTAATTAGGAAGGGGAAAAAAGATTATGAGAGAAAACTGGCAGGGAACGTAAAAACTGACTGTAAAAGCTTTTATAGATGTGTAAAAAGGAAAAGATTGGTTAAGACAAATGTAGGTTCCCTACAGACAGAAAAAGGTGAATTGATTATGGGAAGCAAGGACATGGCAGACCAATTGAATAATTACTTTGGTTCTGTCTTCACTAAGGAGGGCATAATTAATCTTCCGGAAATAGTAGGGGACAGAGGGTCCAGTGAGATGGAGGAACTGAGGGAAATACATGTTAGTAGGGAAGTGGTGTTAGGTAAATTGAAGGGATTAAAGGCAGATAAATCCCCAGGGCCAGATGGTCTGCATACCAGAGTGCTTAAGGAAGTAGCCCAAGAAATAGTGGATGCATTAGTGATAATTTTTCAAAACTCTTTAGATTCTGGACTAGTTCCTGAGGATAGGAGGGTGGCTAATGTAACCCCACTTTTTAAAAAAGGAGGGAGAGAGAAACCGGGGAATTATAGACCGGTTAGCCTGACGTCGGTGGTGGGGAAACTGCTGGAGTCAGTTATCAAAGATGTGATAACAGCACATTTGGAAAGCAGTGAATTCATCGGACAAAGTCAGCATGGATTTGTGAAAGGAAAATCATGTCTGACGAATCTCATAGAATTTTTTGAGGATGTAACTAGTGGAGTGGATAGGGGAGAACCAGTGGATGTGGTATATTTGGATTTTCAAAAGGCTTTTGACAAGGTCCCACATAGGAGATTAGTGTGCAAACTTAAAGCACACGGTATCGGAGGTAAGGTATTGATGTGGATAGAGAATTGGTTGGCAGACAGGAAACGAAGAGTGGGAATAAACAGGACCTTTTCAGAATGGCAGGCAGTGACTAGTGGGGTACTGCAAGGCTCAGTGCCGGGACCCCAGTTGTTTACAATATATATTAATGACTTAGATGAGGGAATTAAATGCAGCATCTCCAAGTTTGCGGATGACACGAAGCTGGGCAGCAGTGTTAGTTGTGAGGAGGATGCTAAGAGGATGCAGGGTGACTTGGATAGGTTAGGTGAGTGGGCAAATTCATGGCAGATGCAATTTAATGTGGATAAATGTGAAGTTATCCACTTTGGTGGCAAAAACAGGAAAACAGATTATTATCTGAATGGTGGCCGATTAGGAAAAGGGGAGGTGCAACGAGACCTGGGTGTCATTATACACCAGTCATTGAAAGTGGGCATGCAGGTACAGCAGGCGGTGAAAAAGGCGAATGGTATGCTGGCATTTATAGCGAGAGGATTCGAGTACAGGAGCAGGGAGGTACAACTGCAGTTGTACAAGGCCTTGGTGAGACAACACCTGGAGTATTGTGTGCAGTTTTGATCCCCTAATCTGAGGAAAGACTTCCTTGCCATAAAGGGAGTACAAAGAAGGTTCACCAGATTGATTCCTGGGATGGCAGGACTTTCATATGAAGAAAGACTGGATGAACTAGGCTTATACTTGTTGGAATTTAGAAGATTGAAGGGGGATCTGATTGAAACGTATAAAATCCTAAAGGGATTGGACAGGCTAGATGCAGGAAGGTTGTTCCCGATGTTGGGGAAGTCCAGAATGAGGGGTCACAGTTTGAGGATAAAGGGGAAGCCTTTTAGGACTGAGATGAGGAAAAACTTCTTCACACAGAGAGTGGTGAATCTGTGGAATTCTCTGCCACAGGAAACAGTTGAGGCCAGTTCATTGGCTATATTTAAGAGCGAGTTTGATATGGCCTTGGTGGCTAAAGGGATCAGGGGGTATGGAGGGAAGGCTGGTGCAGGGTTCTGAGTTGGATGATCAGCCATGATCATACTGAATGGCGGTGCAGGCTCGAAGGGCCGAATAGACTACTCCTGCACCTATTTTCTATGTTTCTATGCAAAGCAGCTACAATAACAATAATTAAAAGTCTTTGGACTTAGTCAAGGATTGCGAAGATTTGAAGGGATTTGAGCCAAATGCATGGAAATTGGATCAACTTACATGGGCAGCCTCCACGAGGACCACAACCATATCGTGGTTTGGAAGCTTGCGTGCCTCAATGACCCAGAGAGATGTTGGCTGGAGTCAGGGCTTTATGCTTTGGCTCTTGGTGGAGTTATCCATGCCAAACAGGTCAAAGGGTAGAGGACAGACTAAGAGTTGTCCACTGGTCCTCCAGGTCCAGGTATTCATCTCAGAGCTAATAACCTCGAATGGTCAAACAAAACCGTTTCAGAAACAGCAATGAAAACTGCTTTTACACCTGAGTGTGATGTTATTCCTGACTCTCCACCCAGGACTGGCATGACTGAGAGGAAGCTACTGGAAGGAAGCCCTGAACACCACCAGAGATGGAGGGTCTTCATTGCTTCCCTAAACACCAGTGACATAATGGGCAGTAAGAATTAAAAAAAAATTGGGCTTGAATGATTTGGGCTGAAAGGTCATTTTCCATGTTCTATCACTCTATGACTTTATCACAATAGATACCCAAGCACAAGCTTTCTTAAATATCTGCCATATTTAATCCACTAATCTAACTTTCTAATCTATTTCCCTGTCCAACTTTGCTAACTCTAACCTTCCACTATTCCTGTTGCCTGTGTTTAAGTTCAGAGCAACAGTTTCAAACCATTTTTGAGAGGTGACTTGGGTGGCAAGGGTGAAGATACGTCTCTACCAAAGGAGATGTGATCAGAATGTTTGGATATGGCCAATGTTCTCTCTAATTTGTAATGACCAGTGTGCACAAAAATCTTGTACTGTGCAATTTTTTTTGCCCAGTGACAACACCACGTGCGCACTAAAGATTTATTCAATATAAACAGTATAAATAAGCCAGTTCTAAAATCTGCAGACACCATGTTGCCAACACCGTCTGCATCAGAAACCGGAAAAGGAAATGTGGTTGTGTAAAATCATGAAATGTACTCAACATGCCAACGAGGTAGAGGGTGACAACATTTTGTGTGCTAGTGTGCATGCAGGTACGCACCTTCGAGGGATAATTAGATATGGCCCAAGTGAAGAACAAGAAACACTAAAAGTGGGGCAGCAGTTTACAGACTTTAATGTGAGCTTTGTAGAATTTTAAATGAAAGGAGAACAATCAATGCTAGTCCAACAGGGTCATTAGCCAAAACTCTTAAGCTGAAAGTAAAATGCAAACACCGCGGCTGAAAGCGACATCTAGATACTAAATGAATACCACTCCTTTCCAGCATCACTCGAAACCGTCGGCCTCTTTCTCAGACAGGGACGAAGGTAAGCAGGGAGCATAATGTTGCTGTACTCAAGTCCCGACAAGACTACAACAAAGAGAAGAGAGTTAAATACCGCCATAATGAAACAGTAATTAGCTGGAATATTCATGAGAGCAATAGCTGAACCTGGTGTGCAGCCCACCTGCGGTGGTGGGGGGGGGTGGACATTGATCCCACAGCAGAGTCCATGGTTGCTCCTTCCCTCCACTACCCTGCAGGTCACCCTTGGGTGAGCCGTAGAACCTGCTTAGCCCTCCAATCAGGGTCATGTAAAGCCATGGGAGCAGGTGGTGGATGGCCATATGAGCAGCTAGTGCATATCACAAGTCCTGGTTATGTGACCACTGACGCCAGGCAGACAATCTCAGAAGAGTATTGATCATGGCTGGGGTCACCCGTCTTGTAAAGACACTGCCCAGAAGAAGGCAATGGCAAACCACTTCTGAGGAAAAACTTGCCAAGAACAATCATGGTTACAAGACCATGATTGCCCACATCACATGGCACATAACAATGATGATAATGACTTGACAGAGGAGTACATGATAGGAGGCATTGTTTGAATGGATAGACTTTCTCCCAGGGCAGAAATAGATAATACGGGAGGGTGGGGGGGCATAACTTTAAGGTGATTGGAGGAAAGTATGGGAAGTATGTCAGAGGTAATTGTTTCACACAGCGGTGTGTGTATGGAATGCCCTGTTGGGGGTGGTGGTAAAGACAGGTACACTGGGGACATTCAAGAAGCTCTTGGATAGGCACATGGATGATAAAAATGAAGGCTCATCTGTGGATCTGAATAAATACACCATGGTTGTAATGAATTTTGTTAAAGCAGTTGCAGACAAGTGTTTTCCCACAAAATCATTCAATAGTCTTTCTCAACCAGAAGCCCTGTATGAACGATGACATCCGCAGTCTGCTGCAGGCCAGATCAACGGCAATCAAGTCTGGCAAACACGAAGGATTCAGGAGGTCCAGGGACAATCTCTGGAAAGCCACCACACATCCAAAGTGGCAATTCTGGACAAAACTTGAATCACTGAAGGATGCTCGACAGCTGTGACAGGGCTTGAAAGCTATCACCTTTCACAAAGTGAAACTGAGCGACATGGGTGACAAGTGGGCTTCATTCCCAGAGGAGCTCAATGCCTTTTATGCTCACTTTGACCGTCAGAACATGGAGGAATCTTCACGGACTCCAACAGCTGCCGACGGCCCTGTGATTTCAGTCTCTGAGGCCGACGTGACAGCATCCTACTGGAGGATGAAACAATGGACGGCATACTTGTCTGAGTACTAAAGACCCATGCTGATCGACTGGCTTCAGCAGTCTGAGGTGCCCAGCTGCTTCAGTTATACCGGTGCCTGAGAAGAATGTGGCGACCTGTCTCAATGATTGTCATCCAGTTGCATTTACATCCACAGTGATGAAGTGTTTTGAGAGCTTGACGATGAAACATCAACTCCTGCCCGAGAAGTGACTTGGATCCACTCCAATTTGCCTACCAGAGCAACCAGTCCAGAGCAAGATACCATTGCATTGGCTCTTCACTCAACCCTGGGACATCTGGACAGTGAAGATGCATACATCAGGATGCTCTTTATCAACTACAGCTCAGCATTCAACACATCATCCCCTCAAAACTAATCAATAAGCTTCAAGACTTTTGCCTCAATACCTCCTCGTGCAATTGGATCCTTGATTTCCTCTCTTGCAGACCCCAGTCAGTTCGGTTTGGAAACAACATTTCATTCACAATCTCGCTCAGCACTGGTGCACCGCAGGCTGTGTGCTCAGCCCCCTGCTCAACTCACACTTATGACTGTGTGACGAAACAAAGCTCCAAAGCCATATTTAAGTTTGCTGACAACACCACAATGATAGGCCAAATCAAAAGTGGTGACGAATCGGCATATAGGAGGGAGATTGAAAATCTGGCTGAGTGGTACCACGACAACAACCTCTCACTCAATGTCAGCAAGACCAAGGAGCTGATTATTAACTTCTGGAGGAGGAACCCAGAGGGCCATGAGCCAGTCCTCTGAGGTGCGATTACAAAGAAAGCACAGCAGCATCTCTGCTTCCTTAAAAGTTTGCAAATATTCAGCAGGACATCTAAAATTTTGATAAACCTTTATAGATGTGTGGTGGAGAGTATACAGGTGTCCCCCACTTTACGAAAGTTCGCTTTCCGCCACTTCGCTTTTACGAAAGACCTGCATTAGTACCTGTTTTCGCTAACCAAAAGAATTCCGAAGAGGATTTTCGCTTTTACGAGAAAAGGCGCCCGCTTTAAACTTGTGTTTACCCCGAGAAAGACTACCATGACTGTGAAGCCTTGCGCGGGCTGGTGTGTGCGCATGTGTGTACGTGCCGATTTTTTTCTACAAATCGGTTTTGGCTAAATCTTCCCAATTCTGATAAATAAAACTACACTGTACATACATTTTTTTCTACTTTATATAGGCTGTATATTTATCATATCATTCCTGCTTTTACTTAATGTTAGTGTTATTTTAAGTTTTATGTGCTACTTAGTATGATTCGGTAGGTTATTTTTTGGGTCTGGGAACGCTCAAAAATTTTTCCCATATAAATTAATGGTAATTGCTTCTTCGCTTTACGCCATTTCGGCTTATGAAAGATTTCATAGGAACGCTCTACTTTCGCATAGCGGGGGAAGCCTGTATTGACTGGTTACATCATGGCCTGGTATGGAAACACCAAAGCCCTTGAATGGAAAATCGTTGAAGAAGTAGTGGATATGGCATGAGTGCACCATGAGTAAAGCCCTCCCCACCACTGAGCACACCTACATGGAAGGAAACATCCACCATCAAGGACTCCACCACCCAGGACATGCTCTCTTCTCGCTGCCGCCAACAGGGAGAAGGCACAGGAGCCTCAGGGATCACACCACCAGATTCAGGAACAGTTATTGCCCCTTAAACATCAGGCTCTTGAAAGTGAAGGAATAACTTTACTCAACTTCACTTGCCCCATCCACATGCCCTCAACCAGTGGACTCACTTTCAAGGACACTACATCTCATGTTCTCGATATTTATTGTTTTCTTTTTCTTTTGTATTTGCGCAGTTTATTGTCTTTTGTACACTGGTTGTCTGTCCCGCGGTGTGCAGTCTTTCATTGGTTCTATTGTGTTTCTTGGATTTACTGTGCATGACCATAAGAACGTGAATCTCAGGGCCGACATATACAGCATGTACTTTGGTAATAAATTTACTTCGCACTTTGAACTTTGTACATCCAAGTGAAATGCGTTGTTGGCGTCAAATCAAATCAGCGAGGATTGTACTGGGGGCAGCCCGCAAGTGTTGCCACAGATCCGGCGCCAACATAGCGCGCCGAAAACTCACCCCAACTGCATGTGTTCGGAATGCGGGAGGAATCCGGAGCACCTAGAAGAGAACCATGTGGTCAGAAGGAGAACATAAAAATCCCTTGTAGTGACTGCTGGAGATGTAAAGCGATTGTGTCTACTGCTACACTTCCAAACGAGCACACCACCCCACACGGTCATGGGGTGAGACAGCAGTAGGAATCGAACCCCGATCTTACAACTGGCATTGTAAAGCATTGCACTGGCTGCTACTCTACCCGCTCGCCCCAAATCTACGGAACACAGACCATTAACCCTTGTGTTTGTTTGAGTAATGTTTCATCTTGAGCTTCTCTCTCTACACTCTTTCCCATGACTTGAGTAGCGTGGATGTCCCCTGGGGAAGTACGCATCTTTAAATATTCGGCGTCAGGTTTATTAGTTATGAGCCCAGTCCATGAAGCATATCAGTCCAGATCACTGTGCCGGGATCAAGCCATTGAGTGATAGATGGTACCATTAGTACAATCACTGTAAATAATGTCCAACTTTGGAAATTACAACAGGCTGCCTCATTAAATTCAGTTCAGTCTTTTCGCTTTCCAATTAATGTTTAAAGCCTCACTGAGACCAGTGACAATGCGCCTATGCCCAGTGAGACACTAACAGTATTCAGTCCACAAAGAGGACTTTCATCATTATTTATGAGCTCTAAATAAAATGAACCCTTGGCTTGATGCTCTATTTCATTATTGTAAGGACCTGTGATCATTCCTGGTTGCGGTTTCCAAAGCAAATCTGTTGTTGTATAACGGTGATTAAAAGTGCCAAACCATGGCCCTGAGATCTTTCAAGTTTCAAAGTAAGTTTATTATCAAAGTAGTTTGTTACTATATACTGCCCTGAGATTCATTCTCTTGCCGGCATTCTCTGTAGCACAACAGAATGAATGAAAAACAACACACAGCCGATGTACAAAGAACAAACTGTGCCAATACAAAAAATAAGTAAATAAATAATACTGAGAACATGAATTGTAGAGTCCTTGAAAGTGAGTCCGTAGTCTGTAGAATTATTTCAGTGTTAGGATGAGTGAAGCTATCCACTCTGGTTCAGGAGCCTGATCGTTGTTGTTTCAGGGTAATAACTGCTCCTGAACTTGGTGGTGTGGACCCAAAGCTTCTGTGCCAACTGCCCGGTCTGTATATTTGTGTGTGTGTGTGTGTGTGTGTGTGTGTGTGTGTGTGTGTGTATGTGTTTGTGTGTGTGACTGTGCGTATGTGTCTGTGTTTATGTGTGTGTGTGTGTGTGTGTGTGTGTGTGTGTGTGTGTATATTTGTGTGTATATATGTGTGTGTGTGTGATTGTGCGTATGTGTCTGTGTTTTTGTGTGTGTGTGTGTGTGTGTGTGTGTGTCTGTGTGTGTGTGTCTGTGTGTGTGTGTCTGTGTGTGTGTGTCTGTGTGCTTGTGTGTGTGTGTGTTTGGTTGGTGTTTTTTAAATACTTAGTGAGAAAGAAAATGAGCCACTCCTATGGACAGAAATTGGAATTATTCCCCATTAAGTTGTCTAGCAATTAAAACAAATTACCCCACAAAACCACCACTTGTTCCATCACTGTACTCTTCAGATAACCATTCTGATCCCTCTGTTAAGAAGCATTCAGTGGAGACACAATTATAACAAAGACTTGCTAATAGACGCACAATAAATTGCAATTTATTTTCACCCGTGCAAAACCGTGCAGTAATACCTGTGATTGAAAACGAGAGGGAATCGTTGCTATGGCACCCGATAGGTACGATGTGTTGTGCAGGTGGGGAGGAGGGAGTGGCTGAGAAGAGGCAAGAAGCATAGATCAGTACGGCATAGTACAGGCATTTTGGCCCACAGTGTAGTGCTGTCCTCTTAGCCTACTCCAAAATCAGACTAACCCTTCCCGCCCACATAGCTCTCCATTTTTCTATCAACCATGTGTCTTTAAGAGTTTCTTAAATGTCCCTAATGCAGGGGTTCTCAAACTGGGGTCCAAGGGCCCCTTGCTTAATGTTATTAGTCCACAGCATTAAAAAGATTGAGAACCTCTGTCCTAATATATCTGGTTCTACCACCACCCCTGGCAAGGACTTGCATGCACCCAACAATTTTCTGGGGTGAGAGGAGAGAGCTTGCTGCCAGCAGAGGTGCTGGGAGCAGATATAGTAAGATTTAAGAGACAGATACAGGAAATTCTTGATTTGGATAGGCATTAGACCAGGAAATTATAACACAGGAGGTGGCAGATACTGGAATCCGCAGCAAAGAAAAACACACAGAATTCTGGAGGAACGCGTCCTCAGGAAGAGATTTGACCGAAAATGTTAACTGCCCGTTTCTCTCCACAGATGTTGCCTGGCCCACAGAGTTCCTCCAGCCTCCTGCATGTCGTATATGAAGAGGGATGGGAGGCTTCTTTAGCCAGAAGGTGGTAAATCTGTGAAACTCATTGGCACAGGTGACTGTGCATGGCAAGTCATTGGGTATATTTAAAATGGAGGTTGATAGCTTCTTGATTAGCAAGGATGTCAAAGGTTATGGGTAGAAGGCAGGAGAATGGGGTTAAGGGGATCAAGCAGACTCGATGGGCTGAATGGCCTAATTCTGCTCCTATGTCTTATGGATATAGACCATAAGCAAGCAGATGGGCAGTTTAATTTGGCATCATGGTGGGCACAGATATCGTGGATTGAAGGGCCTGTTCCTGTTCTATGTGTTTGGGATGTGGGGATCTCAAGTGAGGTTGTGCCCAACATAAAGTTCATAGAAGTCTGGTGTCTGATGCATCAGTCCTCTGACCCACGCCATACTCTGGTCTCTAGGGACTGACTCCCACCTTTTCACAATCCTCCTTAAATGAGTAGGAAAGGAAAGGTACGTCACATCTGGAGTTCCTCCGCTTAGCAGGTGATTTCCCTCCACGCCTTTCTGAGGTAGTGGGGAACCGCGTACGAGGCAAGTTACAGCAGTGGTTTGCCATTGCCTTCTGCTAGGTGAATTTCCAAAGAGATCACCAGCTCGTAACCCAGCATGGATGGAAAGTGTGCAGGGGAACCTTTCTGGATTCGAACTCGGGACCTTTCGTCCCAAAGTCTGGCACTGAAGCCACTACGCCGCCAGCCCTCCTTAAATGAGTACATCCCCAAAATGCTGTTGCAGCTCTATAAAACCCTGGTTAGATCACACCAGGAGTATTATGTTCAGTTCTGGTTGCCTCATTAAAGGGAGGATGTGGAAGCTTCAGAGAGGGTGCTGAGGAGATTTACCAGGACGCTGCCTGGATTAGAGAGAATGCATTATAAGAATAGGTTGAATGAGCTGGGTCTTTTCTCTTGGTTCACAGTTTCTATGTCTTCAGATGCTGGAGAGAGCTTGTACTAGACTTCCCTTTAAGAGGAAGCAACTTCACCACGTCCACACATCAAGATCCTCTGGATATGAAGGGGATTTACCCTTTATTTACCATTTAGGATGCTGCCTGAATGAGAGGGTGTATCTTATGTGGATAGATTGAGCAAGCTACGGCCTTTTTCTTTGGAGCAAAGGAGCATGTGAGGAGCCTTGATCGAGGTGTATAAGATAATAGGAGGCACAGACAGAGTGGACAGACAGAGACTGTTTCTCAGGGTGGAAATGGCTAATACAAGACGGACGTAATTTTAAGGTGATTGGAGCAATGTATCAGAGGCAGCTTTCTAAAGTGACCATGGAATATGCTGCCAGGGGTGGTAGAGGCAAGTACATTAGGGACATTTAAGAAACTCGTAGGTGGGCACACGGGTGAAAAAGAATGAAGGACCTTCTGGGAGGGAAGGTTTAGATCAGGGATTCCCAACCTTTTTGTGCCATGGACGAATACGAATAAGCAAGGGGTCTGTTGACCCCCGGTTGGGAACCCCTGGTTTAGAGTAAGTCAAAAGATCGGCACAACATCATAGAAACATAGAAACATAGAAAATAGGTGCAGGAGTAGGCCATTCGGCCCTTCGAGCCTGCACCGCCATTCAGTACGATCATGGCTGATCATCCAACTCAGAACCCTGTACCAGCCTTCTCTCCATACCCCCTGATCCCTTTAGCCACAAGGGCCATATCTAACTCCCTCTTAAATATAGCCAATGAACTGGCCTCAACTGTTTCCCGTGGCAGAGAATTCCACAGATTCACCACTCTCTGTGTGAAGAAGTTTTTCCTCATCTCAGTCCTAAAAGGCTTCCCCTTTATCCTCAAACTGTGACCCCTCGTTCTGGACTTCCCCATCAACGGGAACAATCTTCCTGCATCTAGCCTGTCCAATCCCTTTAGGATTTTATATGTTTCAGTAAGATCCCCCCTCAATCTTCTAAATTCCAATGAGTATAAACCTAGTCGATCCAGTCTTTCATCATATGAAAGTCCTGCCATCCCAGGAATCAATCTGGTGAACCTTCTTTGTACTCCCTCTATGGCAAGAGTGTCTTTCCTCAGATTAGGGGACCAAAACTGCACACAATACTGCAGGTGTGGTCTCACCAAGCCTTTGTACAACTCCAGTAGTATGCAGAAAGGCCTGTGCAGTGCTGTAGTGTTCTGCGTTCTCCCTGTGTGACAATGCAGCAGGTTTGATGTTCTTGTTTTCTATGTTCTGTGAGGAAATAATTTTCTATATGCTATATAGGATTGATGTAAACAGTTGACTGATGATCAGCACAGACTCGACAGGCTGAAGGGCCTGTTTACCTGTTGTATGACTCTAAACTACCTGTGCATATCTAAACAAGGACCCATCAGATTTAAGAAGACAAACTAAGGGAGATTTTCTACACAAACTCTGAATTTAATTGGATGCGATTCTATCTGTGGACATTAAACTAAATTGGTATGCTATTGTTGCTAAGTTATTGTCACTGAGGTACAGCAATAAAATTGCTTTGCATGCCATCCATACAGACCATTTCATCACACCAGTGCATTGAGCTAGATAGTAACAGAAGGTAGACAGTTGTACAGATGTAGAGAAAGTGCAGTGTAGGCGGGTGATGAAGTGCAAGCCCATGATGAAGTAGATCGTGAGGTCAAGAGTCCATTTTATCTTCCTAGGGGGATATTTAATAGTCTCATAACAGCAGGATAGAAGCTGACCTTGAGTCTGGTGGTAAGTACCTTCAGGCTTTTGTATTTTCTGCCTGATGGGCAGGGGGGAGAAGAGAGAATGTCGCAGGGTCTAAAGCCTGGAGGTTCATAAAGGTGACTCTCCCTTCCCTCTAGAGAATCAGTGATGGACAATAAATTTCCCACGGTCCTCATGTGACTAGAAAGAGACCTTTGGCAGGTCATCAATTAAAGTGAAAATTCAAGACAATAAATTGGCAGATGCTGGTAATCTAAAACAGTGTAAGTTATGGAAGACGTACAGACCTGGTGACCCAGGTCTCTCCAATAAAACCAGGTCTGACTTGCAGAGGGCTATTTCAAGAGCGAATAAACAATTCCGAGCAAGGTTGGTGGCGACATCAGATGAACGTCAACTCTGGCATGGTTTGCAGGACATGACTTCCTACAAAGAGAAAACCAGTAGCATGAATAGCAGTGATGCTTCAGGACCAGACAAGCTCAATGCCTTTTATGCTCACTTTGAAAGGGAGATCGGCGAAGATCCCTGCAGCATCTCGTGACTCTGTGATCTCTGTCTTGGAGGTTGACATCAGGCTGCCTTTCTGCAGGGGGGGGGGTGCCCTCGCAAGGCAGCAGGCCCCAGTGGAGTACCTGGCAAGGTTCTGAAAAATTGTGCCAACCAACTGGCAGGTTTATTCAAAGACATCTTCAATCTCTCATTGTTAGGGTCAGAAATCCCCACCTGCTTCAAAAGGGCAACAATTACACCAGTGCCCGAGAAGAGTAGTGTGAGCTGCCTTAATGACTTTTGTCCAATAGCACTCGCGTCTATGACGATGAAATGCCATAGAGGTTGGTCATGGCTAGGATCAACTCCTGTCTCGGGAAGGACCTGGACCCACTGCAGTTTGGTCTACGGCAATCGGTCTACAGCGGATGCAATCTCGATGGCTCTACTGTGGAGAGCATCCTGACAGGCTGGTATGGGGGGAGGGCCACTATTGCATAGGAGCAAAATAAGCTGCAGAAAGTTGTAAAATTAGTCAGCCCCATCATGGGTACTAGCCTCTGCAGTATCCAAGACATCTTTAAGGAGCGGCTCTTCAGAAGGGCAGAGTCCATTATTAAGGACCGCTATCATCCAGGGCATGCCCTCTTCTCATTGTTACATCAGGTAGGAGGTACAGAAGCCTGAAGGCACACACTCAGTGATTCAGGAACAGCTTCTTCCCCTCCGCCATCAGATTCCTAAATTGACATTGAACCCACGAACACTATCTCATTACTTTATTATGTCCGTTTTTGCACTATTTTTAACCATATAACAATTACAGCACAGAAACAGGCCATCTCAGCCCTTCTAGTCCGTACCGAACTCTTACTCTCACCTAGTCCCACCGACCTGCACTCAACCCATAAGCCTCCATTCCTTTCCTGTCCATATTTCTATCCAATTTAACTGTAAACGACAACATCGAACCTGCCTCTTCTGCTGGAAGCTCATTCCACACAGCTACCACTCTCCGAGTAAAGACGTTCCCCCTCATGTTACCCCTAAACTTTTGCCCTTTAACTCTCAACTCATGTCCTCTTGTTTGAATCTCCCCCACTCTCAATGGAAAAAGCCTATCCACGTCAACTCTATCTATCCCCCTTATAATTTTAAATACCTCTATCAAGTCCCCCCTCAACCTTCTATGCTCCAAAGAATAAAGACCTAACTTGTTCAACCCTTCTCTGTAACTTAGGAGATGAAACCCAGGCAACATTTTGGTAAATCTAAATTTTTAATTTAACTATTTAATATACACATGCACACTTAAGGTAATTCATTTATTTATTTTTTCTATATATCTATCATGCATTGCATTGTACTGCTGCCCGTAAGTTAACACATTTCACGACATGCCAGTGATATTAAACCTGATTCTGACTCTGATTCTGATCCACTGAAGATGGAGGCTGGTGGGATGATAGGTGAGAACAACAGGAACCCTGTTCTTGCTCTGACTGGAAGAGGAGAGTTTCTTCCAGCTGAAGCAGAAATTGGCTCACATTTCTTCCAAATCAGTGCCCACAAGATACACGATCCTCAATGTTATAGCTGTAAATCATCGAAATCAAACCTAATTCCCTCTAAGTAAAATTATCCCTCTTGTGTTTCTTGATCTCGTTACTGGAGATTCACTGTCACTTGATCCTGCCACTTTGATCTGGCCCATGCCTTCATCAACCTGGTCCAATGCCACTTGTCTTTATTGGGATCTTTCTTGTTCTACCATCTATCTCATTAAGGTTCAGGGTTATGATATACTAAGGGTTTGTGGGAGTGGTGACAAAGGTTGGTGAGGTTATTGCTTATGGTTGGTGTTGGGTGGGTGTGAATTGTACACAATGAGTGATCGGGTTTGTAGAGGTGTGGGCCAAGGTTTCTGGGGGTGTGAGACAGGGACTGTAGGGGTCTCAGCCAGTAGAGCAGTATGGTTAGGGTTAGGGATTGGGGTAGGACTGGGAGATGGAGGTGAGAAGCTGGAGGATAGAGTGGTGTGAAGGTTAGGATTAGGGGTAGAGTTGGAGGATGGAGGTGAGGGCCTGGCGGGGAGAGAGTGGGGGGGGGGTTTGCAGTGAGAGAGAGAGAGGGACCTGGCGGAGAAGGTCTTTACCTGGCCTGCTTGGGGACCGCTTGTTCTGGAGCACCATATTGCTGTACATCTACCTGTTGATGGGCTGATGTGCCACTAGAGTTGGTCTGCATTGGGGGCAATCTGTATTGAGGGATGTATGGGGCTGTACGTGAGCTCAAAGATGATATACTTTCCCTGCTTTCTGTAGTTTTTTGGTGTTTTCTTTTGCATCTGCTTGCAATGGATTCCCCTAGACTGGATTAGATTAACAGGGATTCTCAATGCTCTAAATTTATAGATCCATTCAATATTTTTAGGCCTGGTTATTCTGTTTAATTCAGACTATTTGAGGAGTAGGTTTTGTTTTCAGGCCTAGTTTAGAGCATTTGGGGAGTTTGTATTTTAGGCCCAGTCATTAGGCTTCATTGAGACTGTTTGGGGAGAAGGTTTGAATGTTTCAATCCACTTCCTCTCTGCTCCTTTCCTTTGAAGGTTTGACCAGTTCATGTTTGTTCCCTAGCATAGGATCTCCAAAGACTGGATCCCATGCTGCTGGAAATGTCTGCTAACTGGTCTGTTCTGGTCTTCCGTTGCAATATTACTGAGGTGCCCTGTGAGTCTGACTCCGAGGCTGTTGCCTGTCTCCCCTATGTATCTAATATGGCATGTTAACACTAACAGACATCCCACCCTGCAAAAACTCATCTCAGGGAGGTAGCACCATCAATTTGTGGAAGACTTCTGGGAGAGGTGGGATGTCTGCAATAGAGTAGCTCCTTAGCAGCGAGCCAGCTAGTTTAAATAACGTTAGCTATGCTAATGAACGAATGACACCTGTTAAACTCACCTCAACACGTCTTTTACAGTCTTAACCCACCATGGGCAATAGAAAAGTCACTGTTGCAAACAGTGCAGCGAGCAACACTGTCATTATTTTGACCCCTATTAGGCAGGGGTACACTTTAGTGTAGTCTGGGGTGACGTACGTTTTATATTTTTTTTGGAACACTCTGCAATGGCGTGCTCTCGCTCGTGCTCTCTCTCTTTCTCTCTCTCTCTTGCTTTTCTCTCGCTCGCTCTCAAAAAAATTGATTTCCGTGATATTGTATATAATTTGCGGGCATCAGGGAGCCACTATTAATATGCAGGAGACTCCCGGAAGTTTCAGGAGAGGTGGGATGTCAGCAGTGTGGTGCTGCATGTAACTTGGTACTGATTAGTATGCCCCTCAAGTTTTTACCCCTTTTAAAAGCTGATGCTATTGTACATTGACATGGTTGGGCCCCCTCTGCCTTAAGTTGACCAAAGTGGGTTTTAATTGCCCTGTGGATATTTACCGTCATCCCACTAAATCCTGTCATCAATGGGAGCATGTGTGTTGCCCTGTTTTGTGGTCTGGGATTTGTGAGGTCTTTCTAGAAGCTAGAAGTCCGTCATCAAGGAACCCCCACCACCCTGCTCATGTTCTCTTCTCATTGCTGGCAAGAGGAAGAAGGAAAAGCAGCCTCGGGACTCAGACCATCAGGTTGATGAAGAGTTATTAACACTCAAGCATCAGGCTGTTGAACCGGAGGGGATAACTTAACTCAACTTCACTTGCCCCATCACTGAACTGTTTCCACAACCTATGGACTCACTTTCAAGGACTCTTCATTTCATGTTCTCGATATTTTGTAGCTTATTTATTTATTTATTATTATTTTTTTCTTTTTTGTGCTTTGCACAGTTTGTTGTCTTTTGCCCAGGTTGGTGTGGTCTTTCATTGATTCTGTTATGGGTATTATTCTATTATGGATTAATTGAGTATGCCCACAAGAAAATGAATCTCAGGGTGGTATATGGTGACATTTATGTACGTTGATAATAAGTTCACTTTGAACTTTTAAATCCATAGGGATTCCACAGGAGGACGGTGAGTTAACATGACATGAGCAGACCCGAAAACTTCCAGCCAAACTGAAGGTGTGGTCAGCAGGTAAAATGGCAGCTGTATATTGCCCCTGGTGAATTGGTGAGTGGCGGAATCCAAGGGAGCTAATGGGAATGTGGAGAGAAGAGTTGACGGAGGAAGAATAATGGGAAAGGGGTTTGTTCTGTGGGAAAGCAATTTCTATGTCTTAAAGGAACCTTGTAGTCCTGAATTGCGTGTCAGTAAGTCTGGAGTTAATTGCTCTGTTATCAGCAGGTCCTGAGTTGAAACCGAAAACTGAAGCACCAAATTCGAAGGCGAGTCCGGAAGTTGAGGCCTGATGGTTGAAGGCCAATGGCTGTGGATCCACGAGACCACTAGAGACTGGAGGGAGCCTGTCCTGGGTTTGGGAGATTGACTGTGTGGGTGGGCAGGATGAGGGGAGGAAAGGGTCGTGTTTTGCTGTGGGTGTTTTTGTTACCTTGTTCTGTTGACATTGTTTTCGCAGCTTGCGTGTTCTGCTGAGCATTATGGGTATGCTGTGCTGGCGGTAAAATGTTTGCTGACCCTTGTGGGCTGCCCCCGGCATTTCCTTAGTTTGTGCTGGTTGTTAATGCAAACGACCCGTTTCACTCTATGTTCCAATATACAGGTGATAAACTTTTTATTTTATTTTATTTAGCGATACAGCGCAGAGTAGGCCTTTCGGCCCTTCAAGCTGTGCTGCCCCAGCAACCCCCAACAAACCTGATCGGCACTAACTTAGTCACGGGGCAATGTACAATGACCAATTAACCTACCCAGTATGTGTGGTAAACCATATATATATATATATATGTTGTAACTGGGTTACCTGACTGGATACGCCCCTCTGCTGACTGCTCCTGTGGCTCCTCCCACAGATCCCTAAATAAAGGCGATTGCGCCATTGCTCCTCCACCTCAGTCCAGGGGCAGACACTCAGCATGGTCGAGGTCACATTTTACTGCTAATAAAAGCCTTTCAGTACCTAATCTACTTCCAGTCTTTCGGAGTGATTGATAGTGCATCAGTATGCCTTTAGACTGTGGGAGGAAACTGGAGTACCCTGGGAAAGCCCACACATTGCGCGGGGTGTTTCCACGTACGGACACTCCTTACACAACGCCACCAGACTTGAACTACCAACTCTAGAGCAGCTCAAGCTGTAAGTAAAATGGCAGAGGCGTTTTCAGTTTAAGAGAAGCCATAACAACTCCTTTATTGTCAACCAAACACAGAACATCAAGTGCGATAAAAAGCAGTTCAAGTCTTTACGTCAGCAGGCCAGACCAGCCTCTGAAAGTGAACCCCAACTCGATGTCGGTGGGTGTGAATTATGCATATGTTTCCAACCCTCACATTACCCCGCAATAGCATCGCGCTAACCGCTACGCCGCCATGGTGCCTAAATAAATACATCTGAATCTGAGGTCCAGCTTATGGTCATGCGGACAAATACAGTGAGGTACAGGCACAATGACGAACATGCTTCCATCAGTGCAACAGGCACGTCGGTACAGAAAACTCACACGGCATAAATTATCATAAATGTGAAAGATCCCAATACACAGTTTCCAGGAAGTTCAGGGGAATTATTCAAGAATTATCCCTCACTGAATACCAACTATTTTACGCTTTTCATAGGATCTTGCTGGGCAAAGTTCCCTATATTTAATACCATTTCTTCAAAAGATTATCATCAGCTGCAAAGCGTTTTTGATATCCTCAACTATTCCAAGATGATATATAGATATGAATTATTAGGTGTAAACTAAAGTAGGGAAACCGAGAGACTGATATTTCTGTAGCTTCTCCACAGAGTTCTAAACAAACACACGCATTTACAGACGCACTTGCAGATTACAATTTCTCTTACATACTCCAGGAATATAGTGATTTAAAGGAACTTTGACTTCACAGATAAATGATTGATGTTCTTTTATATCACGGAAAGAATCCCATATTTTTTGCTCGGGTAAACAGCGCATGCTGCATTTATGAAAACCAATACGGTTTACGAAGAGCTGCTTCACTCAATGCGATCTGCCCCAATCCATTCCATCCCACGGAGGACCGAGACTGAAATTGGATTTAAAGTGACAAATGAGATTCTGCCCTTGCAGAAGCAGTGGATTTAATCCAGCCCATAGAATGTGAGGGTTGTGCGAGGGAGGGGTGTGGGAGATGGTGGATGGAGGGAGGGCAGGGAGATGAGAGGGATAGGTGAGAGGAGGGGTGAGGAGAGGGCTGAGAAATTGTTGAGAGGAGGGTTGAGAAAGGGTGTGAGCTTGGGGTTCTAGTTTGCACTGGGCCTCACCCGGGCAGTAGGGAAGGTAAAGAGCAGACAGGTTGGGGAGAGAATGGGGAACCTTGTAGACAGAACACCAGTCCTCTGCAAACACCAGTCACCTAGTCTGCACTTGGTCTCACAGGGGTAGAGGAGGCCACATCAATAGCATCGAATGTAATAGACCATCTTGAAGCAGGTGCGTGTGGATCTCCACCTCACTTGGAAGGGCGGGTTATTTATTTATTTATCTATTTATTTATTGTGATACCCCACAGAATGGGCCCTTCTGGCCGCCCAGCAATCCCCCGATTTTAGTCCTAGCCTAAGCACAGGACAATTTACTATGACCAATTAACCTATCAACCGGTACGTCTTTGGACTGTGGGAGGAAGCTGGAGCACCCGGAGGAAACCCACGCAGTCACGGGGAGAACGTACAAACTCCTTACAAGCAGCAGCAAGAATTGAACCTGGGTCGGTGGTACTGTAAAGGGTTGTGCCAACCACTACGCTAGTGTGCCACGTTAGGCCACTGTATAGTCATGAAGGAGATGATGCTTCAGTGCCTACATAGCATGCCCACAACTTACTAACCGCAACCCATACGTCTTTGGAACGTGGGAGGAAACCGGAGCACCTGGAGGAAATCTATGCAGTGACGGAGAGAACGAAAAGGCTCCTTACAGACAGCGGCAGAACTGAACCCCCATCGGTGAGACTGAAAATACTGCGCGAACTGCTATGCTTCCCCTAACACTCTTCCCTCTACATCCTCAGACCTGACACAGGGTCTCGACCCGAAATGTTGGACATCCCTTTGCCACACCAGAGGCTGCTTGACCCACCGGGTTCTTCCAGCAGAAATCAACTGAGGGGACAAAGGTTGGTATTCTTTGTACCATTCCCTCAATCTGCTTCTCTGTAAATTCCAAGACCACAGGAATGCAGCTTACATTAAAATAATGTAAATGGTATTGAAGGCAAATCTCGTGATTTTCTCTCCTTCAGGGGAACATATTATACTCCCACAACGAACCTCAATTAAGTGAGCAAATTCAACACAAATTATGTTGCTCTAGTGACTCGTTGCAAATTAAAATTAACTGCCTGTCAACTGGTACCAAGCACAGGTGAAAGGTTAATGGCTGTGAGCATTTCCATTGGTTGGCGAATCGTTCTCCTCCTATTATGCTTGAATTTTTGAAAGAAAAATCCCAATGCTCTGAGTCTGACTTGTGCCTCTTTCAATTCAAGGATTAATTACAATTGCAGATCACTTGCACATCACTTAGTAATGAGAGAACTGTCAGCGAATCACACGCCAGAAAAGAAAATAATTCTGGCCTTGCCTTTGCTGTCCATGCCCATTCCCACTCCTTCTCCTGACACCGATAGTTAATTGACAAGTGGGTCTTTGAACAGGACAATTCGCTTTCAGTCAGGCCCTCCAAGTTACCCAGCTTGACAGCAAGTGCCAACGGGCCTACTTCCATGCCTGGTGGTTGCTATGGTGAGTCAGGATAACCTGGGGCACTCTCGCTGAGGAGGTCGCTTAACATACTCCCTTTAACTTGAAGAGATTTATTGAAGTATTTAGTTTCATAATGACTATATCTGGCAACAGTTAGGCAGCGACGCTGAGGTGGCAGGGATGATCCACGGATTGTTTTTGTCAACTTTGCCCCCGGTACATCCGACGAAACTCTCAGAGCAGGTATTAGTAGGTCTCTGATGAGGATTCAACAGTGCAGAAAACAAGATGAGTGTTTTTTTTCTCTTGTCACACAAATATTGAGATATTGGAACATGCAGTGAAATGCTTCATTTGCGTCAGCACAGTTGGAATATAAGTGTCGGCATGCTTCTGGTGCCAACGTAGCATGCCCACAGCTTGCTGACCCTCACCTGTATATCAATAGACTGTGGGAGGGAACCAGAGCACCCGGGGGCAACCTAGGTGGTGACGGGGAGAGTGTACAAACAACCGCTGGAATTGAACCCTGGTCTCTGGCACTGTAAAGCGTTTTGCTGACTGTCACGCTGCCATGCCGTCTGCACACTCCACTTCCTGACGTTCTTCAGGGGACTAACTGGGTCATGCCTTCGCGCAAGAGGGTGGCGTGAGTGTGGAGCTAGCTGCCAGCGGAAGTGATGGATGTGAGTTCGGCTACAACATTTGGGAGAAGTTTGGATAAGTGCACGGACGGGAGGGGCGTGGGGGGGTTATGGTCCAGAAGTGGGTCCATGCAACTCAGCAGAATAACTGTTTGGCATGGACTAGATGGGCTGAAGGGTCTTTTTCTCTACTGTAATGCTCTACGATTCTATGACTCCCCTGGTTGGGGGATCAGTGAGCTAAGGGTCACATTCTCAAAATAAGGGACTGGTGAACTTTTGTTTCTGTCTCCAAAGATGCTGCCTGACCTGCATTTCTGCTTTTATTTCGGATTTGCTGGATCTGCGGGGTTTTTTATACAGTATTTTCTTTCAAGGTGAAGTTGTAACTCGAATAATTGCGTTGGGGAGGGTGGGCAGTGAACTGGGTAGCCCAGAGATGGTGTCTGTCTTCACACTTGCAAAGAACGGCAGAAAGTTGTGGACACAGCTCAGCACAGAAGCCAGTCTCTCCTCCATGGACAACACACACAAGCTGCAGGAGGGACTCAACAGGTCAGGAAGCATCTACGGAAAAGAATTGATGTTTCGGGCTGAGACCCTTCAGCAGGACTGAAAAGGAAGAGGGAAGGAGACGGACTAAGAAGGTGGGGGAGGGGAGGAAGAAATTCAAGGTGGCAGGTGGTCGGTGAAACCGGGAAGGGAGGGGAGGGATGAAGTAAAGAGCTGGGAAGTTGATTGGCGTGAGAGATACAGGGCTGGAGAAGGGGAATCTGATAGGAGAGGACAGAAGACCACGGAAGGAAGGGAAGGGGAGGAGCACCAGTGGGAGGCGATGGGCAGGTAAGGAGATAAGGTGAGAGAGGGAAACAAGAATGGAGAATGGTGGTGGGGGAGGGGAACAAATATCAGCATTTTCATGCTATCAAGTTGGAGGCTACCCAGATGGAATATAAAGTGTTGTTCCTTCAACCTGAGCGTTGCCTCATCGCCGCAGCAGAGGAGGCCATGGACTGAACATATTGGAGTGGGAAGGGGCAGTAGAATTGAAGTGAGCGGGCACTAGCAAATCGTGTTTTTTTTATGGTGAACTAGGAGACAGGATCACCTCTAGTTTAAATATACCATTTAACCTGACCTCTACAGCCATCTTTTAAGTGTTATTAAAATCTTCATTAAACTGAGACTGGGGCCTAGATAACAGAACATAGAACACTACAGCACAATACAGGCCCTTCAGCCTGCGATGTTGTGTCAGACTTTTAACCTACTCCAAGATCAATCTAATGCTTCCCTCCCACATAGCCCTCCATTTCTCTTTCATCCAGGTGCCTATTTAAGATAATCTTAAATTGTTCCTTATCTATCTGACTCAGGGAATGCACATCCGTTGGCAGTGCATTCCTCGTACCTACCACTCTCTGGATAAAAAACTTACCTCTGATATCCCTCCTTATACTATCCTCCAATCACCTTAACATTATGCCCTCTTGAATTGGCTATTTCCATTGTAAGAAAATGTCTATGGTTGTTCACTCTATCTACGTGTACCTCTATCAAGTCTCTGCTTGTCCTCCTTTGCTCCAAAGGCAAAAGCCCTAGCTCACTCAACCTAACTTCATAACATGTCCTCTCTAATCCAGGCAGCATCCTGGTAAATCCCCTTCATATCCAAAGGGTCTTGACATGACGGACGTGGTGAAGAAGTTCCCTCTTGAGGAGAAATCTAGCACAAGCTGACTCCAGCATCTGAAGGCATAGGAGCTGTGGACCAAGGGATGGTCGACAGGACGGGTGTACATAGGTCCTTCAGAAAGTAATTGGACAAACATTTGGGGGAAGTAATTGGGTGGTGGGGTGGAGATACGTCTCTACCAAAGGTGTGTAAACCACTCCTTCCCTCCGCTAGCCTGCAGCTCACCCTTCGGCAAGGTGTAGCACCTGCTTAGCCCCCCAGACAGGGTCACGTGAAGCCATGAGAGCAGGTGCTGGATGGTCGTATGAGCAGCTGGTGCATATCACAAGTCTTGTTTTGTGACCAATGATGCCAGGCAGACAATCTCTGAAGAGTGTTGATAATGGGTGGGCCTCCCGTCTTGTGAAAGCACTGCCCAGAAAAAGGCAATGGCAAACCACTTCGGTAGAAGCATTTGCCAAGAATAACCATGGTCGTGAAAAGACCATGATCGCCCAAGTCATATGACACAATGCAAAACAAATGAACAAATTTGCAGGCTACGGATAAGAGCGGGAGATGGAACTGAGAAGCAATCATGGTCTTGATGGGCCAAACAGCCTCAAGTTGCTCCATTATGATTCTGTGAAGCCCTGAAATACATGACAAAATGCTTCCTAATTTATCTCTAAAGTGCTCTTTGTGTCTATGAAACTTTTAAATCTACCATTGCATGCAATGTCACTGGAAACTGCCAACACTTTAAGCAACTGGCCTTAGAGAGCTTCCAGATAATTTGCAAACATCTTTAAAACACTTGCTTATGGTCAGTAGCCAGTCAGATTGACCCTGATTCAAAAAGCCTACACACTAAC